>NC_056732.1:1111706407-1111811407 GCF_019279795.1 Protopterus annectens
TCTTCTCTTATCTAAAATCACTGAGATGCAAGATTATTCTGTCTTTCAAGCAGTATGGTTATCTAACCAATATAAAAAGAGCAGCAAACATGTTCTACAATGTAAATTACCCATTTATATCAACAAATAATTCTGTGCTGATTTTTAAAAAATAATTTTGGCATTCTTGGAAAATACTGTACATTCAAAAATATGTTTACATTGTACACACTGGCAACATGTATAACAACCCATCGGTAATGACCCATTTACATCCTTCTCACCAGGATGCCTAAAAGTTGACAAAGTTTACTCCAAGTTTTTACCTTTCTTATAACTAAATAAACATCTCTCTGAAAGTATTGAGGTTATTATAGTGTCCATCAGGGATATGGGCCAGTATTTTTTGGATAATGTCAAATTTTAAAAGCATTTGTACCATATTTTATACAAAACCTAAGAGTATCTGTACAAGTTGGCTTTCTACAGGTATAATGGATGGCAGTGTATCATTATTGGATGACATGAATCTGACTGATGCAATAGAGCCATATGACTTTTTAAATTTGGCATAATAAAACCTCTTAAATTATTTCTGTAATAATATTCACTGATAAGCACTGAAGAAGCTCATATTTGAGTGAAACTAGTATGCTGCTGTTGTCTGGACAATAAAAAATGGCTTTCATCTCCTGGCCATTTTTTTTCAGTTGACAGGGCAGTTTTAGAGTGTAGTGTTTGTTTGGTCTCTCTCTCTGTATATATGTATGTGTGTGTATATATCTCTCTCTCTGTATATATGTATGTGTGTGTATATATATATATATATATATATATATATATATATATATATATATATATATATATATATGGGTCTATATGACTTGGTCGACAGTTCATTTGATTGACACTCATTTGGTCGACAGTTCATTTGGTCGACAAGCAGATTTGCCCCCTTCCCCAATGTTGTGCAACCCTGGAGTTGATATATATAGTTAGGGGGGTGTGGGGGGCACAGCCCCCCACATTGGGGGGTGTGGGGGACGAAGCCCCCCACCTAAAATGCCTGTCGACCAAATGAACTGTCGACCAAATGAGTGTCAATCAAATGAACTGTCGACCAAGTCATATAGACCCATATATATATATATATATATATATATATATATATATATATATGTGTGTGTGTGTGTGTGTGTGTGTGTGTGTGTGTGTGTGTGTGGGTGGATGTGTGTATAAATCTACTTCGTATAAAGTGGGAAAACAGCTTCTGAAAAGAGGATTGCAATGTATGAGCATGCCTTTAAGAAATTTAGTGTATTTATCCTTGAACACTCTAACAGACGTACATCATGTTGTCTGGTATCTTGTTTATAATGCATAGTCTAAAAGCAAATGCTAATGAATCTGGCCACATATACTCTAGCTCCATCTCATGATTTGAGCCACAATTAATCCCAGAGTTACACCTACCTCTCAGTCTATTCTCCCTGTGGTAGAAATGTAAAATCTCTACTTTGTATTCCACAAATGGTCAGTTTAGCTAGTAGTTTCCCATTTATCATACTGTTGTCATTGTTGATAATCCCACGTCTCTCTGCATTTTTCCTTTAACATTGAAGTTAATGACACATTGAGTAGCATTGTCACCTCACAGCAACAGGTTCTCTTTTTCATTTGTTAGCTGTGGTACCTTATGTGGGGAGCCTGAACGTCCTCCCTGTGGTTGTGTTTGTTTTTTCTCTAGTTATTCCGGTTTCCTCCCAAATCCCAAAGACATATTACAGGCTGATTAGAAACTAAATTCTTCCTGGGTGTGCATGCAGTATGTCTATGTATGTGTGTGTGTGTGTGTGTGTGTGTGTGTGTGTGTGTGTGTGTGTGTGTGTGTGTGTGTGTGTGTGTGTGTGAGTGTGTGTGTGCACACGTGTAATATGGAAAAATGGTCTGGCAATCTACCTCCTTTCCTTACTTGCCTAGTTAACTCTGTAGATGGTGGCAGCTGTTGACAAGATCACTATAGAAGTCAGTTGTGACTTGTGAGTATGGATGGAGTAACGTTCTGCATTGCTGTCATATTATTTGTGATGTTATTTCTTAACTGGTTGGTATCTAAGTTAATTAACCAAGGTGGCCAGTGGATGCGGCAATTAACAGTGCTGTCTAAAATTGGTTGCTTGCATTCCCAATTCAATTCTTAGGTAGATTACCTTATGTGTAGATTTTGTATGTTCTTCCACTGTTATCATGGGTTTAAAACAGAGAATCATCTTTTTTCTCATAATGTAATGACATGGTGGCAGATAGATTGCTAGAGCTAAATTAACCCTAAGAATTTATGCTCTGTGACGGACTGGTGTCACATCTGGTGTTATTGTTTGCCATCCACAGTACTGCTCGGAAGGACAGATTCTGGGCACCTATGACCCTGGACCAGATAAAAATGGTACTGAAAATGGATGGATGGGTGTTTTATATCTCCTTGCAGCTTTTCTCCTTGGGCAGTCACTGTATATGGCACTGCCTGACTGAATTCATTAGGTTAGCAAATGCATAAATAAGTAAAGTCTGATAGTCAGTGGAATATTTTTTGGCTGGTGTAAGTTACTACACAATTTAGCATATCTGTGTTAGATATCAAACTCCAAGAATCTATCTTCGCTGATGGCACCAAGAAGGGTAGAAGGGTCACATATACATGGATCAGTCTCCAAGTAAACTTGGCATAACTTACAGGATTGGAGCATAAATGGCAATTAATGCAGGTGATATATTTTTGAAAGTGTAGGTAACAGGGAAAATGTAAATGCTTGACGGGAGTGGTTTTGGGGGAGGAGAGAAGAGGAAAGGGACTTCAGGATTACAGTTATCCCTAGGCTGGATCATGCATTGTAGTTTTTTGTAAAAGATGCTGAGGTCTTTCTGCCCTTCTAATGGGCACTGGTAATACTGTAGCTGAGGTACTTTATTCATTTGTACTGATTACAGAAAAGGAGATAGTAAGGTTAGTATAAGGAACACGACAGAAATTTACTAAAATAGTGAATAAAGTAGAATATAAAATAATTACTTCTGGGTCTTCTCATTATCTCTGCTTAGTCCATTATGGCTGCACCTCCTGTAACAAATGTTTAAACTACTGACATGTTTGTAAGATGAAAAAAATCACCTTCACGTGCACAGATAAGCC
Organism: Protopterus annectens; assembly: GCF_019279795.1. Classification (NCBI taxonomy): domain Eukaryota; kingdom Metazoa; phylum Chordata; order Ceratodontiformes; family Protopteridae; genus Protopterus; species Protopterus annectens. The sequence continues at coordinate 1,111,709,577 of NC_056732.1, forward strand.
CCGTAGAATCTCAAGCATGAGCAAATTTAGAGCAAATGAAATCCACAATAAATCAGCACTGGAACTCCACAATAATTTACTTTATTTAGGAACTATAAAGCACTAAACAGTTTGCTATTATACAATGACTGCTTGCTACTATTCTAAAGAGAGCGCACTGATTAGACAGCCCAGTCAGCGTATCCATTGTAAATCAAACATACACTAACAGAAAAAAGTCCAGATGCTGAAGTACTATTGAGTGGTCAGACTTTTTGTCGGTACATGTTGTTGGACAGTGGAAAATATGAGAAAAATCAGGTACATTCTGCAAACTAAAGAATCAGAAATTTACCTGATTTTCCTTATATTTCTGCACTGTCCCTTGCAAAATCTTGGCAATCATACCTCTTAAATGTCCAGATATTTTCCTTATAGTTTTGGTTTGTTCCTCATAAAAATTATAGTTTTCTGTCAAGCCACTGAGGATTGAAGTTATTAAATAATGACAGGCATTTCAGGTTCAGGCTTCATATCCTTTGTAAATGCAGCTAACACAAAACTTCTTATTCCAGCAACTTTCCAAGTTTATAAGAGCAATAGTTAAAACGTTTCCCTAGTTTTGGACCTTTGAGCTTTGTCCTAATTTCTTGCATTAATATTATGTCTACAAACAATAAATAAATAAAAACAGCAATGGAAAATTCTTTTTTCTCCATTACTTCTGCAGTGAACTGATGTACTGTGCAAGAGTGGGAACATAAGCCCCATTGGAAAGCTAAGTAATTTCTTTCTTTCTTAAGTAATGTCATTGTATAATAACAATAATCCACAACTGATCATAAGATCATAGGTTCATAGGTGTTTACTAGGTTAATGACCACAAGGGCCTTTTTAAGCCTAGCTATGCATCCCAAGTCTCTGAGCAGTTCTTATACCCTTGGTAAGTGTAAGCAGGGACTTTGGAGATGAAGCATTTACAAGCTAGGGCCTGGGAGATGAACTATTTACAAGTTGCCTGTGTCCATTGGAGACATAGGTGCCAAATTATGGATATATCAGGATTTACCCACAGCTGGCTTTGTTTAATCATTCATTCTTTATCCTCGTGACGAAACCACAACAACCATGGGTAAATTCTGAAATACCTACTCATAGTCATGGATTATTGCTTAATTATATCATCAGTAAATAAAGTACTTCACTGTGGAGTTCCAGTGCTAATTCATTGTGGATTATGTTTGTTAGATGAAACTTGTAACACATCATGGGTTTTTGTCATCAGACAAATTATTACTTATGTCAGTGATATATATTTACTTGTTTTTATAGTGTCTTGCTTGTAGCCCCTGGGCAGAGCCTGAAAATGATCCGGCCAGATCAGTGCTGTACCCCAGCCAATAAACAAAATAAAAGAACTATATGCCTGGTGCACTTTTGGGATCCTTCTATGTAGGGAAGATGTCCAGGATGGGAAAATTCCAAAATCACTAAACATGTTACTGACATTCATTGCTGTAGAGAAAATGTCTTGTTCAGATGCATTTTTGTACATCCTATAGTCATTTTTGAGCTCATTGGGAGAGATGAAAAGACATGGTTAGAGCAAAATAGGTTTAGCAGTTTACAGAGCAAAATACAGATAATAAATACTGAGGCTTGCCAGTCTAATAATATTTTTATTGTGTGTTTTGAGCACTTACATTTACATTTTTCGTATTCAAAAGTGTTTGAAAATATTACCTTGTAATTTATAATTTGTCCACTAGATGGCATTGCATATCCAACTTCCTTTAATTGACCCTGTGGCTTTGATTCTTTTATGGAATTGGGCATTACTTTTCTTTTGTACTGAAGATGCCTTGTCAGGGGAAATAGGTTAGCTGTTTTAAGGTTTAGGCTGTTGAGCATGTTTCTTAAGAAAAGTGATGAACTCATTGGTTCCATGAGTGGTGGAGTACTGAAAATGCCAGGATCTGCAGATAACCTAGCTGGTTGTACGTATACTGAAACAGAGAAAAGAGCATATTCATATATCACAGTGTGGGGGTTGGGGGAGAGCAAAGGACAGAAGAAAAAAATAGAATATGGTAGATGAAAAGGAGACATTTATAGGCTCATTTATAGAAATGCTGTTTCATAGAAAACACGATTGGGTAATGGAACACAATGCCAGGCAAGGAACATAGCTCAGTGTTGGGAAAGGCTGGTCAACACCTGAAATACATATAAGGAGGACTGGGACAGGGACAGGTGAAGGTGCAGGGCATCTGCCTGGGGAGCTAGTTACAACACTCGTTTGGACTCACTAAACCTGTCACTTTCCATCCATAACTTGATGTGCTCACATGAATATATGAGGAAGGTAAACTAAGACAGCGAGGCTTATCTGTGGTTGATAATGTTGTTGATCAGTTAGTAACAAACAAGTACAACGTCCATCAACACACTATAGTCACCAGGCTGGTAACTTTCCAAACTGTCAGTTTAACAGTCCTAAATGATGTGCATAAAAATAACTTGGTAGGGTCAAGAAATAGAACATTATAATTAAAAAAATGTAGACTGGTGCATTCTGTAGGTCATTTTGCCTTTTCTATAGTAAAAATATTTAAGATCCCCCATTATGAGAAAACACTTCAAGAAGGTCTAACACGGACAAACGCTTGATGCCAAACCCATGGCTTAAAACTCAGTACCAAGAAATGCATTATAATACCTTTGGGAAGTCGACCACTCCGAGTAACTACATCATCAATAAAATACCCTAAGAATTGATTCACTAGTCAGAGATCTGAGAACTCATGTAAATAGTAACCTAGCCTTCGACCAACATGTGTCCAAGGTAGGAAGAAAATCCTTCTTGAGTTGTTGCTCAACTTATAAGCAAGGGCATGGCATCTAGCTCCAGACAGGTCATCATACCACTATACTTGTCCCTCATCAGACCCATCATAGTGTATAATGTTCCCTTCGGTTTGTACCTGACCAGACACATGCAGCAACTGGGAATGTCCACAAAGGTTCTTTACAAAATGAATACAGTGAAGAAACACAATGTCTTACACTGATCACCTCAAAGCCCTGTCTCTTTACTCAGTATCATACAGACTTCTGAGAGGTGATCTTTGCTTGGCATTAAAGGCATCCCTGGTCCCTGTTTTGATGAATCTTTTGCTCATCTGCAAAACTACCTTAAAGATATTGAGTGACATAGTGGCACAAAATATAACCATATTTTACTGTGTGACAGACTACATGACAATACAAGTAATTATGAACATATGCTATTTTCCCATATCTCAGTAAATAAACACACAGAAAGGTAGGTAGAACTACACAAAATATAAAAGTGCAGCAAAATGCCCAAAAGGGTAAATAACCAACAAAGGAGAAACTGAGCAATGACAGAGCAGTGGGATACAGAGATGCTGTCCAGAGTGCCTCAGGATACCAGTTCAGAAACTGAGCCTCTATAGTCTCTGAAGAACGGAAGTATGTTATAAAATGTAAAATGTCATTTGCAGTCAAATTGAACATCATTGTAGTATTTCATAAACTAAATAAAAATATTTACAATGAAATCAAATGTCATAATATTAATAACTGCTACTCTGGTAAAATTTGGTTGATTATGGGATGGATGGATGCACACACACACACACACACACACACACACACACACACACACACACACACACACACACACACACACACACACACACACACGTTAATTACTGCTATAACCAAATGTTAACATACAAAATTATCATTTAACTACCTTTCTGGTTTGGTTATACAGTAAAGTCACAAATTTGTGCATTTACAGTACATTCTTAGAGAAATATTTTCCAGTTTTGGGGAGATCTGCTGCAAAACACACCACCTTTTTATAAATCTTAGTCTTATTTTTGTGTTTTATCTACAAATTACTGTTGCACGAACAAAAAATGTGTTTATACATGAATATACTGATTAAAATGATTTGCTACAGTGTACAGTCAGAAGAAGAAACTCTCCACTACTAAGTTATATAGACTGAAATCTGTTTATTTCAGTGAAAGAATTTCTCTGACTTTGACCCAGATCGCATTTTAATGGCATGCTGAGGTTACTCATATTCTAGTAAGGCTTTCACAAATTATCCTCGTCTTAAAAATACATCTAGATCAAATACCGTATATAAACAGAGCTGAATTCAATAAGCCTACACTACTCGCTAAAATTTGCACACTGTAGCGAGCCAATTTGTATTCAGTAAGCAGCTCTACACAGTTTGTAGAGTTGCGCAAACCCAGTAAACATCATAGCATGCTAATTACAGTACAAGCAGCTGAACTGTATGCTAATCAACCAATTCAAGATGGAGGAGCTATTCAACAAGCTATAAAGGAATTGTGCAGATTCAGTATGGGTTTTAGCCTCATATTCCAAAACCTATTGGAATACAGCCACGGAAACTACTTTACACGTTGAGAATGTTAGGGGCTGCTGCTGCTTTTCTGCATGTATATGTGCAACTGGCTGAACTCTATGCTGCTGCTGCTGCTAATAGACCTCGGCAAAGAAGGAGAAGGGTGTTAAGACTCTGTTTAACTTTTCATGGTCTGCATGAGGTGGAAATAGTCGAGCGCTACAGGGTGGATAGAGACATACATTAAAATGCAGTAAAACAGTTGTATGTAATACATATGCTATATAAAATAGTTTGTTCACTATTAAAATGGAATATAAATATGTATAAATGTATAAATTACAGTATTAAAAAGTGTTTATCAAAAAATAATAACTTTTAAAATATATAATGCCATGTAATTTATCTGTCTAATGCTTTGAGCTTTAAAAGGGAGCTGATTGAAATATTTTAATTTAATCCTGTCCAGTTACCTGCACCAAAGTGTAACTGCCAGTAAAGCTCTCTCTTTTCTAAGAGTATGGACCAGGCTCCACCTCTAATGTCTGTCCTTATACCGTCTATTACAAAAAAATTAAGCATATGTTCTTCATTGTCCAATATGTGTTTGCTCAAAGCATTGGTTAACGTTTTTGTTTTCTGATCTCATATAGGTGCTCATAAATGTCATTTTTTAGTTTCCTGCCAGTTTTACCAGTATAAAACAGCAGCATTGGTTACAAACAGCACAATAAATCACTCTTTCAGAGTTGGTTACATCTATGATAAATTTTAAAATTAACATTGTTGATGTTAAAAGTGTCCCCTTCCTTAATGTATTTACAAAAGTGGCACATACATTTGCTCATATATCCAACTTTGTGCTTAAGTCCACTTTGTTTTGTTTCAAATACATTTTTTAGGTACCTACCTTTCTTATAAACTATGGTTGGAACTATATCAATGAAGGGTCTAATAGCATTATCTTGTCTTAGGATGGACCTTCACATTCAGGCAAAAAATAAGAAGGCTATAATGAAGGGACAATTTGTGCATGCTGCACGGATGGTTTCTATTATGGAATATTTTTTGTCTGAATGTAATACACTCAAGTATATGTTTTTGAAAAGAGGTTATCCTGCTAGTTTTGTCATGGAGATTTTACTTGAAGTTGTTAATAAAAGAGAAAGGGCTTTCTATCTACCTTTGCCAGGAGAAGATTTAGGACACCAGAGCCCTAACACCAATAATGACATTATCATTCAAGCCACTACTTCAGGTGTTAGTGACTACAGGGCTTCCCTAATAACTGTCTTTTCTTCCGACAGCATTGCAATAAAACAAATACTTAATAAGAACTGGTCCATCCTAAGACAAGAAAAAGCTATTAGACCCTTCATTGATATAGTTCCAACCATAGTTTATAAGAAAGGTAGGAACCTAAAAAATGTATTTGAAACAAAACAAAGTGGACTTAAGCACAAACTTGGATATATGAACAAATGTGGCATGTTCCACTTTTGTAAATACATTAAGGAAGGGGACACTTTTAACATCAACAATGTTAATTTTAAAATTCATCATAGATGCAACCAACTCTGAAAGAATGATTTATTGTGCTGTTTGTAACCAATGTTGCTGTTTTTATATTGGTAAAAAATTGCATTTATGAGCACCTATATGAGATCAGAAAACAAAAAACGTTAACCAATGCTTTGAGCAAACACATAATGGACAATGAAGAACATATGTTTAATTTTTTTGTAATAGACGGTATAAGGACAGACATTAGAGGTGAAGCCTGGTCCATACTCTTAGAAAAGAGAGAGCTTTACTGGCAGTTACACTTTGGTGCAGGTAACTGGCCAGGATTAAATGAACATATTTCAATCAGCTCCCTTTTAAAGCTCAAAGCATTAGACAGATAAATTACATGGTATTATATATTTTAAAAGTTATTATTTTTTGATAAACACTTTTTAATACTGTAATTTATACATTTGTACATATTTATATTCTGTTTTAATAGTGAACAAACTATTTTATATAGCATATTTATTACATACAACTGTTTTACTACATTTTAATGCTATGTCTTTAAGGGAGTGTGTCTTCTTTCATTTCAAGATTATAATGCCTTCCACGTGTCTTTATAAGGGGGACTTTACAATTTTATTGTATTTGATGAAGTTCTAGTGTTCTGGGACAAAAGCGCTTATCTGTTTTATGTGGATTTAATAAAGCTGTGTTTTGCACTTGGACTACTTCTGGATTGATTTTTTGGCTTGAATAAGCATTCTACAACTTCAGTGAAGATTTTAGCTGCCCTGTTTGGCTTTCTGTCTTTTGGCTTGAATAAGCATTCTGCTACTTCAGTGAGGATTTTAGCTGCCCTGTTTTGCACTTGGACTACTCCTGGATTGATTTTTTGGCTTGAATAAGCATTCTGCAACTTCAGTGGGGATTTTAGCTGCCCTGTTTGGCGTTCTGTCTTTTGAGCAAGTCTTTTCTTTGCATTTTTCGGCAATGAGTAGCACACATGTTCACCACCGAAGGGGTACAACTTTCATCCTATGCAAATACATACATACATACAGTAAAATCGATGCTAGGCAATGCTCAAAACCTTTACTTACCCATGTAATGTCTATGTTCTGCTAGTACTACATAGAGCCAGTCCTGAATTAAAACAGTTGTAACTGCAGGACTGTCAAGGTAAGTGTAGAACTTGGAACAGGAAAAATAAATGGCTAAGAACGTAAATGAATGGCAGATATTTGCATACTGTTACTTGCAAATGTACCTAAGTAGAAGGTGTGTGAGTTGTCCAGCAATGATATCAATATGTGACAGCGCTGACTTATGTCAATATATTTCTGCTGTTTATCCGCTAATAGGCCTCATGCATCAAAAATACACACAATACAAAAAACATTCCCAAGTCTCTAATTATCCCCACATTCTCACAACTGGAGCAATAAGCCACACTGATGTATCAATGATTTCAAGGTATTAACCACAAAAGTAAAAAGGCAGTAAGAAAGGAGTACAATTTTCAAAACAGCATCACCAACACATATATGCTAAGCACTCAGTCAGCTATGCACCCTGTGCATCAGAAAAAAGACTTATGTATGCCTGAATCCAAAATATGGAAACAAGGTGATGGCACAGTTATCATCATTTGCACAGGGTGTTGTTTGGGGGACAAGAGGCCAAGGCTGACACAAAAGTAGTGCGTGTCTGTGAGTAAAAAACAGGCAAGCAGAAATATAGTCCATTATCAAATGAATAATGAGATTGAATGGTCTGAAAATGTCTCATGTACCTCTTATGTGTGTGTGTGTATGTGTGTGTGTGTGTGTGTGTGTGTGTGTGTGTGTGTGTGTGTGTGTGTGTGTGTGTGTGTGTGTGTCTGTATGGACACTCAGTGTAAAATGTGTGTGTGAGTGGCTGCAAGAATGCAGCCAAACTCTGTGCTACCTGTATATTCTGACATGTCAGACAGTGTGAGTCATGCATGATAGAGGTATCAATTCAGCATTGTCACCCCTGACTGTGAGAACTGGCTCTGCCAGGAGTTGCACTGGCACGTCCATGCTCATGGTCAGATGTGCTGATACTATCTGAATGTGAGTGATATCTGCTGGACAAGCTCACCTCATGATTATGCCCAGGTCCATGACCCCATGGGCTACCGCATCTGCATGTGGACACTTCAACCATTTTATCAGTGGAAGTAATGCCACTATGGGTGCAGGATCATGCACAGCCATGTTGGTTAACAGCAGATGATACTGCTGACTTACGGTCATGTGGATGCTGTTCCCCTCCCAGCAGATGTTCCATCACAGATACTGCCAGTTCCATTGTGTCATTCATCCAATCCATTGAATCAGCCACACGGTGGAGGCAGTCACAGACATTAGCTAGAACCCTAAGCATGTCCTTGGAGGCCCTAGCGAAACATGCCTGTGCCTCCATGATGGCCCTAAACCTATGTCGAGCAGCACATAATGACACACCAGAATCAGGTGGGGGTGTGAACAACAGGCTTTCTCTGAACACCCCTACCAACCCTCCTGTGTGGCACCCTGCTACACTTTGGCTACGGCCAGAGTCATCTGGCACTGAAGCCACAGTAACCACACTACCCTTATCAAGTTTGTCACCCTCAACCTGCCCCATATCTCAGGGCTCAGTGGAATGCATATGTGTAGGCATACTGACTGTGTCTGAAGGAAATACAAGGGACAGGTGAGCCACAACTTTAGTGTCAGATTCAATCTCTGCACTCCCTGACTATGCCTCTGTTTGGCCACCATCATCATCAGCGCCTACCTATACTCCGACAAAAGGTAGTAGTGTCCTACACTTCCACTGTCAGGATTACCTGTGATAATAAGCAACAAAAACAGCAACTAAATTACTATTACACTAAATATTAAACCGATTTATATGTTAACAAAGTAACAGTAGTCACACAATCACAGACAGTACAGCAATACAGACACTCACTACACCAATCTCACACAGACATATCATTTATTTATCTAAAGAATGGTCAATAATAAGCAAACATACCATATGCAGATGTCTCCACACTTAGTAGGGAGAGTGGTTCTGGAAGAAATGAAGTAAGGAAAGGATGGCAATTAACCATCACAATGGGAATAACACAGGGGGACAATAAATACACAATCATCTATATGTCCTGTAAGAAATAGCTGAAACTGAAACTTGGCTGACATGTACACCCACACCCATATGTACCGAACAACTGTATTGTATAACTTTATTAACTTATCAATAGGCACAGAAAAAAAAATTCCCAGGAAGTATTACTCAAATTATATATTTTTGTATACAAGCAAATATAAAACTTGCCATATGTAAGCTTACCTGGAAGCTGCTCCTGGGAAACACTTGTCCTCCCAGACACATTAGCACTGACATCAAGCACACTGTGTGCAGTTTCCACTAAGCTGTCTGGATCTCTGACAGTAGACAGGAACTCTTCATTTGCTGTCAGTGGGAGATCGGTAGTAGGACCCCCCCCCCCCCCATAGTCAGATGTTCTCAGGCAACTACAGCCGCAGTCATCTGGGCTGATGAAATTATATCAGTGGCCCAATGATGCATCTGATTCCTGCCATGACCTCCTGCAGCATTGACATCATTCACTACTTGATTCCAAATCTGTATTCTGGCAGCCATATCCCCTTGTCCTCTCTTAAGCAGAAAGGCTCCATTGTGCCTAAAAGCCTGAATTATCCCTTTATTTTCAGCGTCACTGAAAGGGGGTTTACATGGATTTGTAGGCTCGGGTGCCATAATCATATGTAACATAAAACAGAGAAAGATAAAACACAAAAATTTCACTTAACTAATGTCTTGTTTACATATGCAGTTGTCAACATTAAGCACTGGAAACACAGTTTTCACTGAGTAAAACTGAAAGTTATGTAGTTGTCCCACTTCTCTCTCATATACAAACCAAGGATTGATGAAACCAAGGAATACCACTTAAGTAAGGTTTTGTTTCAAACTGAAATATCAGGATGCCTACACATTTTCAGCAGAAAAGCACTTGAAACACACTTTTGTTCTTGCAACACACAAAGGGTGGGTGTCTCACCCACCCAAAAACAACAAACAAATGAAGGTTTGTACAAACCAAGGAATACCACAGAATTAATTGTACATATGCGTTTCACACAATTATCAGGATGTGTACACATTTACAACAGAAAAGTCAATTTATGATTGGCATTCACTTCTCACTGTGCCCACCACTCTCCTGGAGGTAGCCCTGGACCAAAGCATAACACCTGCATCATTGACATGCACATTACATTTGTCTCCAATGCCACAGAATATTGTCAAATCAAATTTTAAAAATAATACTGGTGATGAAAGTTTATAACCTATCTGTGAAATGTAAACACCTGCCAAAATGCCTATGCCAACAGTGAAGTATTACGAAGTGCATATAAATGAGTTACATTGTCCCCTGTATATATAGATTTGCAACATTTTACTAAATCTAGAATGTACTTGAGGAATACAAGCATACCTTAGCCAAACTAGAAATCTTCTCTACAGATCACCTTCAAAGGAATACCAAACTTCTGTCTTGTCCAAATAAACAGGCCTCCTAAATGTCAAGTTCTCTAGCTACACGGTTACCTTTTTATAGTGTAGATTTAGCCCTCTTAACATGGTGATTATGAAAATGAGGTGTGAATTCATTAGAACTGCTGAATACCAAACTTTTGACTTTGTGTAGCAGATGTAAACAAAGTGTAGGTTCTACACCACTGTTAGCTGCTAATGGCTTTCTATTGTGAATGATTAGTGGCAGAGAGAAGGAAAACAACAGCAATTTAGAGTACCGTCCCTGCAGTAGATATGTCACTGAAGATACACTTCCAAAGTGTGGAACTTAACTTCAGCAAACTTTTAAATTAAACAATACAGCACGCATTTATCATTTTTGTTCAATAATAGGCAAACTCTCATAGCCTTTTTTCTCAAGTTAATTGCCCCACATTCCCAAATTGTTGCTTAATATTAAATAATTTCCTGTTTTGGGGTATTAAAAACTATTTCTTTAATAATACTAATCATACTATTAATTCTTCTTATATTACTATTATAATTAATACTCTGAGAAATTTTATATACTGAAATCCAATGTACAAAAACTTGGTTTTCCTAATTCTTCCAATAGCTTTTACTCAAAATAATATTTCTATTTTTAAATGTACACATTATGAGATCCTTTAAATAGAATTATTTATTATATTGGTTTAACTTGCTACAGATCCCCCACAATGCCCCGGGATTCCCACTCCTCATTTCTTGATACAGTGGAAAATATTAGGGTACAACCCAACACCCTAATAATGGGCAATTTCAACTACCCCACCATTAACTGAGAAAACTACTACCAACTCTTTTGCTCAATGTTTTCTGGAATTCATAAATTCCAACGCCTTGAATCAACTTATCCACACCCCCACCAGGGGCAGCAATATCCTAGTCCTGGTCATTACCAACATGGGTGACCAGTGTTCCACACCAGAGGTCAATTCCTCGTTGGTCAGATCTGACCGCAAGCTAATCACATTAGACATCCACATCCGGCCCCAACCCCCAGTAGAGAAACCACCATAAAAAATGTCTCCAAAACCAACTTCACGCTTCTTAAGACAGAAGTGGCAAACTTCACGGCACCCATGCAGACGGACAATAGAGATACGACTGCTGGGGTCTATATTGTAAGCGCGAATGTTTAGGTTGTCGAATACGGCATGATCGACACCTATTAAGTGAACGCTCAATTCACTGAAACCTCAAAACGCAGAAATACAGATGGCCGAATTGTTTTCTTTGGCCAACACTGTTCCACTCAGTGACAAAAATAAAACATACTTCCCACTACTCCGCTCGCTACATACTACCCACCCAAACAAAATAAATAAACCACATACATACACTAACCGAAACCATACTTCTAACCCTACACTAAACCTTACATACTTTACTATTTATGCACTTACCTCAAACTGCACCCTAACCTTAAGATCCATAACTATCGCACACTTACCTTAATAAGCTATACCCAAACAAAATAAATAATCCACACACATACACTTAACAAAACCCTACTTCTAACCCTTACATACATTATTATCTATGCACTTACCTTAACCCGCACCCTAACCCTAAGGTCCGTAACTATCACACACTTAACCTTACAGGGCTATACCGCAGAAGGGCCAACTATGCCATTTCAAGATTTCGAATTTTGTGGTTTCAGGAGTTTGGTGTACTCGTGGTTCACTTAATAGGTGTCGATCATGACATATTCAACAACTTAAGCATTTGCGCTTACAATATAGACCCGACTGCTGAATCCTACACAAATGCACTTTATAAGCACTTACATGAGTGCATGGATTGTGCTATCCCTAACAGAACCAAGATGCTAGCCTCCAAAAAAAGGAAGCCAGTCTGGTGGTCCTCTGCCATAAACAAACTCAACAACAGAAGAAAGAAACTGTTGCAAAAAAGTATAAAATCCCATGATTGGAGGAACTCCCTGGTCAGCCTCAGTAAGAAGTTGAAATTCCTCAAAATCCTCCAAAGTTAGTTGCGAAAACAAAATCGCCACTGATTCTAAAGACAACCACAATGCATTCTATAGCTATGTCAAGACTCTCAATGGCAACATTCAGATCTGCTCTGAGTTACAACACAATGGCACCCAAATATACAGAAACAACTGATCTTGCCAACATCTTGGCAGATAGGTTCAGTGCTAACTTTACCCCCCTCTCACCCCCTAAAGGGCCCATCTCTATAACGGAAGAATGCAAAGTTCCTGTAATCACGGCTACACAGGTAAAACCCACACTCTCCAAAGCCAAGAAAATAGCATCCATGGGACCTGACAACATCCCAGGCTGCATTCTACATGAACGGCAGAATGAAATGGCTCCCCACCTAAGCACTATGTTCAATCATAGCCTCACCTCAGGCTTTGTGCCCACTGAATGGCACACAGTGATGGTTATCCCACTCCACAAAGGGGAAGCCACCACGGACCCCGGGAACTACCTCCCCATTAGACTAATGAGCCTGGTCTGCAAGACCATGGAATGTATCATCATGGATCTTATAAACAAAGACATTGGTAATCTCCAAACTCTGGACACCAACCAGTTCAGGTTTGTAAAAGGCAGATCATGTCTCCTAAACCTGATAGACTTCTTTGAAGTAGTCACCAAAGCTGTAGATGAGGGTAAGGTGGTTCACACAGCCTATCTAGATCTCGCCAAGGCTTTTGGCACCATCCCCCACTCTGGAATTATCTCACTAAACTAGGTATAAATCCCTATGTCACAAGATGGGTTGCCAAGTGGCTCACTGACAGAACCCACACCGTGAAAGTAGCAGACTCCAAATTCGACTTCAGACCAGTGACAACTGAAGTACCACAGGGTTCAGTCCTGGGTTGTCACCTGTTTGGTATCTACTTTTCTGAAGTACAGGCTAACACAGAAGGTCTTTGGCTAATGAAGTTCGCAGATGACTGCAAACTAGGAGCCATAATCAAAACTCCTAACGATATGGACATCCTACAAAAGGGCCTCATAGAGACAGATGTCTGGTGTCAAAGCCATGGCCTCAAGCTCAATGCAAAAAGTGCATTGTCATCCCCTTTGGTCAAAGCTCTGTACCCATGAGCTACCACATAGGTGGTAGTCTACTTAACACTGAAAGTGTGATAAGAGACCTTGGGACAGTAGTCTCTCTTTGATAATCACATTGCCACAGTAGTCAGGAAATCCTTCTACGTGGCACACCTCATCACAAAAGGCTTCTCATCCAGGAAAAAAGAGGTCATTGTTCCCCTCTACTCATCACTCATTAGACCCATCATAGTGTGCAATGCCCCTTTTGGTATGTGCCTCACAAGACATCTACATCAACTGGAAAGCCCGCAGAAATACCTCACAAAGAGAATACTGGTCTCAAACAGATCCCCTACGCAGACCATCTGAAAAAACTCCAGCTTTACTCCGTCGCATATCGCCTACTCAGAGGCGATCTCTGCCTAACATACAAAGCTATGTCAAACCCAGAACTGTTGGATATGCTCCACTTAAAGAAACCCCAATTCCTCCAAGCTACACGCTCTAGGGACCTAAACCTTGCCACCACAATAAACAGGACTTGCTGGAGGGATAGATTCCTGTCCCAGAGACTTCTCATGCTCTGGAACAAACTACCTATCTATATCAAACAAAGCTCCTCATTAGTACTCTTCAAGAAAAATCTTGATGATTGGATGGGAAATAGGAAATTCACCCTGGGGATCACCTCTGTGGCTCTGCTCAACAGGGGCACAGGAAAATATTTTTCTTGGGTGGCGAAAACCAGGGTACCTTTTTGGCTAGGCTTATATAGGCCCTAGGGCCAATAGCTTATTACCTGCTTATGAACCTGTGAACCTATTTAATGGATAAGGAAATATTGGTCACTCCTCAATATATATTTAATAAGTTTAATTTGGATAAAGACTTGTGGTTGCATAAGCAAAACTGCAGACAATTTATGGAAAGTAAATTTAAACTTATGCAACCAAATATAAGAACTTCTATTCATAAACTAATTGATATATTATCCCTTTTGATGTACCAGAGAATATCTGGGAGAGGACTTCTATCTAAAATATATAAAGTAATAAGAACAGAATGGATTATATTAAAGAAAGCAATTGGAACTATTTTAAACATATAAATAATGATCTTCCACATGAAGATGATAAAAAGCTCATTTTATCATCTTCAAAGTAAACTACTAGTTCACTTAAATGGAGAATATTCTCTTGGAAATTTCTTCGTAGATCCTTTTTTACTCCCCTTAGAATTAAATTGATGTCTAAAACCAAAACTGCTTGTTGTAGATGTAAATTTTGATTGTGTCATATTTAAGTCCTTTTGGGATGAAATTAATAATTTTTTACAGTCCTTTTTCTCAGGTAACCTTTCTTTATCCAAATCATTGGTTGTGTTCATTGCACCTGTACCAAAATCTGTTATGAAACATAAATATCCAGTCTTACGGCGCATCCTATCACCTGCAAGAAAAGTCATAACAAGAAATTGGAAAAGCAATTCTTCTCCCTCTTCTAATGAATTTTCTAATATTATGAATAAAGTATGTCATTTAGAGCTTATGACTATCTAATCAAGAACTTGTAGAATCAGTTCCACATACATTTCCTGGATGAAACTAAAAGAACTGTTAAACAAACAATAGTTGAATTTTTGTTTTAGATTATTTGTTAAACATTGAAATTTGCTGCTTGTTATTTAGATAGTAGACACTTTTGTAAATACTTTGTTATTTTATTTTTCTTTTTTTTTTACTTTTCTTTTAATTCATGTAATCTTTTTTTTCTCAAATTAAATGTTATTTGTTTATTTATTAATTCTCCTGCCTGTGCTGAAAAATGTTTTTCACAGTCATGTATTTTTATTATACAGTTAAAGGAGTATGCCACACAATGCAATGTAGACTGCATGTCTGAGATTATAGCAGAGATAAGGGAAGAATGAACACAATACAAAGAGAAGACAGAGCTGAATTTGTGCAAAGATATACATAAATGGCTGTGTGATCACTCATTTTACTGAATATGTAACCAACTCATGTACAACCAAGTGAGAATGTACAAGTGTATGTCCTGTTAGTACTGTAGAGGAGATGTCAATTGCTTGTTACATATTCCGTAAAATGAGTAATCACACAATGAGTGATCCTCATCATTCTAAGGGGATCCAGTATCTGTATGCCTGGGTTGACATGACTGACAGACCTTGATGTTTTGCCAGAGATGGCCTGCATCTGTCACCCCTGGGTTTCTGGATAATGGCCAGGGTTCTTGCCACCCTTATAGTGCCTTTTTAGGCAGTGTTTCAAAGACCAAATTACCACCATAACAGCTGCAAACAAATGCAATCTGAGGGTCATGCTGCTCAAAGCTAGAAGTCTAAATCTCAAAATACACTTGCTCAAAGCACTCCTTAAAATGGAGAATATAGATGTTTGTGCTGTAACAGAGACCTGGTTCAAGGCAGCAGAAAGCATCCCTGCACTACCAGCCTATAACTCATTCCACACCTTTCGGCCCCAGAACTTGGACCGAAGCTCCAAAGATGGTGGTGTTTCCATATTCATAAAGGATGTGCACAGCTCCAGACTGGTAGCCCAACATAACACATCAGAGATACTTCAGGTGCAGCTAACATTGGGTAAGACAGAGATTCAGGTCGTAGCCTGCTATAGGTCACCAACCATGTCCCAAGATTCACACTCCATGTTCCTAAGCACCCTGGAAAATATTAGGGTCCAACCTAACACTGTCATACTGGGCGACTTCAACTACCCCTCCATTAAATGGGAAAAGTACATATGTACCAATGCACTTTCCTAACGTTTCCTGGAATTCATTAATTCCAATGCCCTTGACCAGCTCATTCTTACATTGACTAGAAGTAGCAACATCCTTGACCTGGTCATTACTAACACAGGCGACCGCTGCTCTACACCAATAGTCAACTCCTCCCTGGTTAGACCCGACCACAAACTAATCACCTTGGAAATCCATTTCCCTCCCACCCCCCCCCCCCCCCCCAAGGTAACCACCATGAAAAACTTCTCCCAAACTAACTTTGGCTTCTAAAAACAGAAGTGACCAACTTCCGGCACCCATGCATCAAAATGGAGAATGCATACAACGAATCATACAACACAATGATGCACACAGCAGGCATGGCTGGAAAAGATGTTGCCCAATTCAGGGCTCAAGGATGGGTTGTGAAGAAGTCAGGAATATTCATTGCACTCCTTGTAAAGTGATATGGCAGTAGGCTGCTTCAGGGGGATTATGCTAGGTCTCTAAGTCTGAATCTTGGAACAGTCTTGCCAAGGCTGTCTCCAATGTGACTGGCATTCCACACACTGGGAAGCAATGCAGGCATCATTATAACAAAAAAATGGCAGCAGCAGGCACAACAAAATCAAATACATTTTCTTTACAAAAATATCATTTTTTAATATTAATTTTATCTAAATTGGTATAAATAAATGATTTTGAAAGACCAATAGCTAATATAATAGTAAAAGTATATTTAATTGTAATAAAGAATACATGTCACATGTAATGGTTCTAAACATTTGATGGTTTTCCGACAATAAATGTAATGGGAACAAACTCAGTACGGACATTTTGTTAATACTGCTTTGTTACATTGTTGGATTGTTTAACAACACTTACTGTACTGATTGCATCATACATGCCTTTACTGGACACAATAACATCACTTCATCATCATTCATGCAACACTCAAAACATTTGGATCATGTGCATGTGTGTGTGTGTGTGTGTGTGTGTGTGTGTGTGTGTGTGTGTGTGTGTGTGTGAGACTGAAGTGTGTGTGTGTGTGTGTGTGTGTGTGTGTGGTGCATGCATGTCTCAGACACATGTTGTACAACACATGTGACAGCTTTATCATTTTAAGTTAGTTGTACAAAAGCAATTCATTTGTTACACATTGTAAGCACAAAGCAAATTTAAAGTCCAATTTTTGCACACAAGCACAATTACAATGTCCATGTTGCTGCAACAATTAAATGATTATGTCATCCAGCAACCAAAATTGAATGGAAAAGTAAACATCATGTTCATTAGACCATGGAATGTGTTAAAAATTCATTGTTGATGAGAATGTTAACTACTGTGTTACTATATGTGTATGTGTACTTTGTAATATATGTGTAGTCCATAGATGTGTTTAACTGTATATGATGCCTGTCATCAGTCAAGCAGTGTCACATATACACAAGAACACAACCACACAATACAAGAACCACACTTACAACACACATACATAACTACACAACAAGTTACAACCCTTCAACATGTGTTTTGAGACCATATAAAAAAGTCAGACTTGTGCTGTGGTGCTTGCCTTGTGTAGTGGTGTTGCTGTGTGGCCTGCTCGGGTTAGGGTGTGTTTCTCTCATCACTGCAATGTTGTGTGTGTCAGTGGTGTGTTGTGGAAGTGTGCAGAGAGCATGTGAGTCTGTGTCCTACACATCTCACTCTCTCAGTGAGAAAAAAGGTTTTTTTGCATTTGTACAGTCTACTAAACAAAGTTCATCCTCCCATCTTCTTTTCTTCACAGCACACACCATCTTTCTCATCTGCTATCTAAGTATTCATATATATCTATCAGAATCACTGTGGTGCTGTCTTTTAACTACTGTGTGTGTGTGCTAGGTAGGTGTTCTAATCTTACTGTGGTAAACTTGTGTGTGTGTTTGAGTTCAGTTAGCTTTCATTTTGGAGACCATTTTAGAGCAGCATGTGAAAAACCCATACTTACATCTTCTTCTCACCAGACACTGAGTCTGTCATCTGCTATAAAGTGTCTGACAGTATTGAAAGTCAGACCTGTGCTTTGGCACTTGCATTAATTAGTGTGTTCTGTAGCTGGTGCAGGTAGCTAGGTAGGGGTTCTAGTCTCACTGTGGTCAACTTGTGTGTGTGTTTGTATTCAGTCACTCTCATTTTGGAGACCATTTTAGACCAACATGTGAGACACTCCTACTAACATTTTCTCACCAGACACTGGGGATGTCATCTGCTATAAAGTGTTGTTGGACAGTATGAAAGTCAGATGTGTGCTGTGGTGCTGTCATTAAGTACTGTGTTCTGCAGATAGCTAGGTAATGATTCTAATCTCACTGCTGTCAACTTGTGTGTATGCTCATTCAACTATCAGTCTAGAGACAATTTTTCACACCCTTCAGAAAATGCATGCAAATACTACAGCTAATTCTATCACTTTCTAAATTTATAAGAGCAATATTTAAAGTTGTTCCAGTTTTTGGGCCTTTGCCCCCCTACCATTATGTTTGGCTTTATCCAGAATTCTTGTTCTAAGATGTTGAGAAGTATGAAATATCTTTTATAACTCATGTACCCCATCTCAGGAATAACATCTTTCTGCAAAAAGACTTTACTCACTGGTTAGGATAAAACCTACTGACAATAAGTGACAGCAAAACTGACATTATTATATTTGGAACATTAAATAAACTTGCAAGCATTGCTGCCCTAAAAATTATCACATCAGGAAACATTACTATAAAGCCAGTCCAACAGTACAAATGTGTGGGATTAACTTTTGACATTAGCCTGATGCTAAAAAGTTACACAGAGACTGTGGTCAAAACGTTTATCTCCCAGGTCAAAGTCAGTCGGGTCTATATTATATCATCAAACCATCAATTCAAAAAATGTCATTTCACTGGAAATACCATTCATTGAACCCCCCACCCTCCACTAATTTTATATATATATATATATATATATATATATATATATATATATATATATTTATATACCAACGCCAAGATCACACTACAGTGGCAAAAGGGCAAATTTCCTGATCCCAGTGGCATGTTCAACAAAATGCCATTTGAAATGCCGTTCAGTGATCTGTTCTTTCAATGTTATAATAGGGACCTTTCAAAGTCACATGCGCATTACCTAACCACCTCAACCCCCCCCACCAAACCAGAAGAGCCATAGCTAAAAATGTACTTAAATGCTGAAATATAGATTACCCATCCTTACAATGCACTCCACTCATCACATTAGAATCATTCAGACAACTATCTACAGATTCTGTTGGTTTAGCAACATAGTCCCTTGCTATGACCCCCACTGTGTCTCTCTTTGTAGAGACAATTACCTACCTATTACAGCCAGATTTACTCTTCTCCTGTCCACTTTTACCCAAAAATCCTCCATGAATACTACTGCCATCTCTTAAAACCAAAGTACAAATGAAACCCTCCCATTATGCCCTCATAAACAAAGATAATAATGCCCTTGCACTAGCCAGGCAATCATTCATTCTAACAAATGGGGAAAAAAGCTTAAGCAAAATTGTTCAAGCAAACTGGAACAGAATCCCACTAGAGCTTAAATTTACTGTTTTAAATTCATTTCAAAGGAAGCACATTGACCACTTAAAGGAAACATACACATACATGTGCATGCTTTATGGACAAAGGCTAGGCTGGGTACTGCTACACTCCATGTTTCTCCACACCATTAATCTAAATGTCACTTTCAAGCTGTCTCAAATATCAAAAGTTCTATCTTCTGCATATGCAACCTCCCATTCATACTCTACTCTGACTTCCTCTTTTACTAGGGTCTCCTCCCAGCTAATCCAAATGTTAATATCTTACAAGTTATACATCACCTTATATCTTAAATCTCCACTTCCTGTAACTACAGCTCTGATCCATTTATGTTTCTCTGAATTTACATTATGCTGCAGTGATGTTCTGCCACATGCTCATGCTGATTAACTATGCAGACATTACATTTTGTATTTATAACAGATTACATTTTAACTTACTGTGGACATTTCCCATGTATGAATGTACTTCCTAAAAATCCTGTGTAAACTCTAAGAATGAGCTGGATAACTTGCA
The DNA here is from genome assembly GCF_019279795.1 of Protopterus annectens. Lineage (NCBI taxonomy): Eukaryota > Metazoa > Chordata > Ceratodontiformes > Protopteridae > Protopterus > Protopterus annectens. The sequence continues at coordinate 1,111,730,041 of NC_056732.1, forward strand.
GATGATTTTATGTACTCTTTGTTAAGTTATGAACAATTGCACTTATATGTAATGTTGTAAACTTTTTGCCATGAAATGAAAATGTGACTTATATGTAATTTTGTGCAGTAGGCATCCAGGTCACTGATGAAAACGGTCCAAGGAACAGTCTGTCTACTCAGTTAACAAGCACAGATAAATAAATATACATAACCTTAACCTCTGCAGGTTTTATACTATCAAGAGTGATATGGTTGCAAAAGTTATAAAGTGCATTGACTACCATTATACTCAAATCTCCCTATAATGTTTTATTTTCAAGCATCAGAACACAAATCAGTGAAAAGAATGTGACTTATTTATGAGTTTTAGGTCTTTGAGGGTCCTTCCTTTGTAGAAACAAAAGTGTAATGCTATAGTAAAAGTTGGCTTTCTTCCTCCTCACATGATGACAGATCTGTCCATTGTCTGACTACACCGTGTTTCTCTTCTGCATAATTTTATTGTCTTGCCATAAATCTCTAATATTATTTGACCACTAAGAATCACATGTTGGAATAGTTCAGATACACTAACAATTATACCTTTGCCTTGAATTAGTCTTGTCTGACTCCCAGTTCCTTGATTTAATGACTGACATTCTACCATACTTTTCCCAGATTGCAGTATTAAAGTATATTTTCTACAGTTACAGCTCCTTTATACAGGCTGTTTTTTTTCCCTCAGTTACTTACTACTCCCTACTCTGTTTTCGTTACTTATAACAGTATTACTCTGACCATATCTGACTCACTGCTTAGACATGCTACCTGCTGCTAACCTTTTTAACCTCTCCTTATTCTGAACATGTCTGAATCACCACTCAGCCCTAAATACTACCTGCTACTAACCTTTACAGCCTGTTTTCTGACTATTCCTAGCTCATTGTTTATGCCCTTGCTAAATAGTTGCAATTCCCCATATCTGTTTTTACCTGCACATTTTAAATTATCATGGATATTATCATATTACTGTTTATTAAATGATCCATCCATCCATCCATCCATCCATCCATCCATCCATCCATCCATCCATCCATCCATCCATCTATCCACTTCAACAATGCCAATCTAGAGCCAAGGCTCATACAGCCAGGTAGCTAGCCCTGTCACGGTAGTTGTTCCACACCACACATTCACACACACTCTCACACCTAAGGCCAATTTAGAGTGTCTATTCCACCTACAGCATATCTTTGGAATATGGGAGGAAACTGAAGCACCTGGAGGAAACCCAAGTGAACACAGGGAGGACATGCAGACTCTGCACAGAAGGCACCCCAGCCAAGAATTGAACTGTGGAACCTATAAGGCTATAAGGCAACAACGCTATCTGCTTTGCCTTTTAAAAACTGTACTATGATGCTTGTAACTCTCATTTATAAAAGCTGTTTCATCCCATCAGCTAGACTTGATGTGTGTCAGCTATCTGAGTTACTAGTATGACTCATGACAGCTACTCTGGAAATGAGCTTATAGTCATAACCTGTACCTCTGTGCATATCATCTGTCCACCCCAGTACAAACTGACTTCTCGTTCTTCTACTTTTTAAAGACAAGTAAAGGGCATCTACAGTAAGGTAGTCAGATAACCCTAGATGCAAATTCCTTATATTAGATGCCCGATACTAATTAACCCAATTTGGGGGTGGTTTTACCACACCCTCTGTTCTGGTCACTTACCAATGCTCTGGAAAATAGTTACTCAGGTACCTATTCAGAAAGAGGGGATTTGGGGACTGCTAAAAAATGTAGATCAATAAAAACATTATCCTCCTTGTTAAAATAGTTGGATAATAGTTTTTTAAATTTTTTAACAAAATTTCATGACACAACTTTTCTAAATTATGTAAAACAAGAAAAGAGAGATGTACATTCACAAGTAACTAGAAAACAAGACTTTTATTCCACAAAACGTCAGTATGAAGTTAAGCTAGATAGGAAAACTTCTTTAGATAAAAAACCTTGCTTAACTAATGTTTAAATATACATCATGTGACTATATTGGTCATTAAAACACATTCACTATTCATTAAGTCATTGAATTTAAACATATAGTACATTGTTTAAAAAACAAGAGACTTATAAAGTCAGAAACTAGAACCAAAGCTAAAATGTCAGAAACTTAAAAAGTGCTTGACATTCCCAACTGTAGATCTTGTTCTCTTTCATTTGTTTTTTAGATTTATTTGATATTTAAATTCATACTAAAAATATATGTGTGTGTAGAGAGGAAATGTGTTTAAAAAATGTTTATTGTTTGTATATGTGTGTGTATGAGCTTTTATCACATTAGAGCTTTCAATTTTAAAATGCTTGTGATAGAGCAGAACTCATTCCAGCCGTGAGAGATTTGTGTCCCAGAGACTCCCCCATCTGTGGAATAGACTCCCTCTGCACCTCTTTACCCCTTTTTAAGTGCAACCTGGATAACTGGATGGGAAATAAAAAATACATTCCTGGGATTCCACCTGTGTCCCTGCTGGACAGGGGCATCGGGTGCTGATTTACCTAAACATGGGCTAAACTCTTGGCTAGACTTGTAAGGGCCTCAGGGCCGATAGCCAAATGTCAGAAAAATATGTATTAATGTGTGTGCTTAATGCTAATTAGAAACTAAAAAAGTTAACACGTTTTTCATTCTATTTTATATGCACTATTTTATATACAGCTTAGTTTCATATGAGACTAAAAGATGCTTTTGAAACTGCAGTGTGCTTTCTGAAACTTGCAAGATGCCCTCTGACCTAGTAACTGCTAGCACAGCAAAATTCATGTTTATGCCTTTTGGAAATGTACTTGAGAAACAGGTGATTATCTGCTAGGTCAGGAAGCAATGAATGAACAATGCCATATTCTATAATGTTATGATTTTGAACAATTAGCTCTGTTCGTGGTATGAGAACATTCACAGCTGCAGAAGGAAGAGATAAAGACAAACAAAGAACTTTTGGAGAAATGAACTGCAATCTATACTTGTTTTGTGCTCAAATTAGCCATAGTACCTTGAATGGTAACATTGCATATATCTAACCGGTGGTAGCCAAGGCTACGTTGTTTTTCTGAGGAAGTTTCTCACAAAAATTGATAGTACAAGCAGAAATTCACGAAAACAACTGCTACATAATAATGATGTTAAAACTTGTGATTTGCTACGTCAGCTTGGTACGCAATGTCGTATTAGAAAATGTATAAAAATGCTTGCATTTCCTGATTCTAGTTAGACAAACTCTGTATTAGCACGTTTTTGTCTCCTTGCTGCAAGATTAAAGTGCCTTAACCTGAACCTACCGTGTATTGATCATTTTTAAAGTATATTTTTCCTTTGACAGATTGGTCCTTCGGACCGGAAATATCTCTCGCTCTAGCTCAGGTCAGATGGGCCCGGTGGCATGAAACCATACGGGGAAGAAGCCACATCAGTTCTTCTGCTTTGAAAGACCTCCGACTGAATTGTCGTTCAAAAGAGGCCAGCCACTGTTTCTGATCTGCGATTAGAGGACGAGTCAACGTTCCGGTGGGATCAAAACACGAAGGCTCAGGTAAGGAGGAATTTACCTTTTTTTCTGTTTTAGATCAGGGACTTGTTACAGTATTTTTGTTTTTGTCAGGAAGATTTGCAAGTGCAGATCAGGGACAAAAAAGATTGCTGTCTTGTCATAGCTTAGGGAAACAGAATAGGTAGGCAGTTATTCTAGATAAACTGTGAAAAAAGTGTAAGTCGTGGTACCACATGATAAAAAGGGTTACGTAACAATTTCTAACTTAGCTAAGACAACATGGGAAATCAGTGCACAAAAAGTTCCCGAGATCTGCCCTTAACCGAAGACGCAAAATATATGCAATTACAGCGTGCTGACAATGTTAGGTATTATACAAAATGGGTTAATAAATACAAATTTGATGGTAATTTAGATAAACCTTCACTTATTAAATTTGTCAGACAACTTAAAACAGACGCAAAAGGTCAGCTAAAAAAGCAACGTCAATTAGGAGTCCCTCAGGCACACAGGTGGCTTGAGGAAGCAAACCGCAGGGAACAAAAGATTAAAAATTCAAAAGCAATGTTTTTAGATAAAGAAGACAATAACTTGGTAATAGCAACAGCCCCTCTGCCCCCTCCCCTTCCCTTACCAGAATATGAAGCGAGTAGACAAGCTAATCCACCTCCGCTATACCCAGCTGTTCCTGCAAAACTAAAACCGTTTGTCAGAGATCCTATCGAGACCAGGTCTCGAACACGCAACTTAAGAGGGGATATTGAATTGTATGAAATAAATAAAAATTCACAAGCTATGAGTGAAGAAGAGATATGTCCGCTCATAGAAGTACCAAATCCACAGGCAGGACAGGACCCAACTCTTCTAGTATATAGACCGTGGACACCGGAAGACATCCGGAAAGTCACAGAGGGAATTCCCCATCCGAAAGCTAATTTTAGAAAATTCTTATAAGACTTACAGGGCATGAGGTTAAGTTACCATTTGAATGGAGAGGAGTTAGACAAATCATGGGTCCAGATTGGCACATGATCAGTGGCAACTGGAATCCCCGTGATGCAGAACTTAGGCCACTCCCATATAGTAACGCAGAACTGGATAACAGAGTGAAGGGTCTGACAGACTGAATCTCTGAGAAATGGAAGCCTAGGGCTGATTGGACTTGCATTAATCAATGCATACAACAAGAAGGTGAAACTGTTGATAGATATTATGCCAGATTTTTAGGATGTTTTAATAACCATTGTGGAATGCAGGTACCTGAAGACCAAACACATGATTCCCCATATGAGCAGCAGCTAAAGAATGCATTTTTGAAAGGCAATATTGCACCCATTAGCAGCTTTATTACAAAGCACATGGTAGATCATCGTACAAGTAGATTACAGGCATTACTTGAATATGCAAGACATGCCAAAAGGCATTTTAATAGCAAAAAGAAAAAGAAAACTCAGGTATTTGCAGTAGAAGACTGATCAGAAGTCTTTGTAGTACAAATTGGGAAGAAGGGTAAGAAAAATGCCCAGGGAAACAAACAATCTGATAAATGATCAGAGGACTTTGAAGAGAGAGAAAGAAAAGGGGTGAATGCTTTAAATGCGGGAAAAAGGGGCATTTAGCAAGGGATTGCAGGCAAAACAAAAAGGTAACCACATAAGACAAGGAGGGTGAGGACTGACTATATGATAGTCAAGAATCACTGGAAAGGTATAAACAAGAAAAGACAAATGCAAATGTGATAGAAGGGGTAGAGGATGTGCATGAAATCACAGGTAATGAAGGAAATTAAATTTTAGACTTAGCATTATTGAGCCTAGAGCTCTACTTAGCAGACACAAAACCGAAAGTTACACTTCTGGTAGAGGGGAGGGAAGTTAAATTCCTGTGTGACTCAGGGGCTTCACGGACCCTGATACATCCTTCCAAACTACCAGAAAATTCAGAATCACTTGACTACATATTAGTGAAAGCAGCTAATGGACAGCTGTATCGGGAGCCACTCTCCCACAACATAGCAATAACTGACCCTGTTTCAGGGATGACCCAGAAAAGCAAAATTGTTGTTTCTGCAAAATGCCCAGTAAATCTTTTGGGCAGAGGCCTAATGCAGATATTTGGCATAGCAGTAGTTCCAGCTATGCAGGGTATGGAAGCACATCGACAAATGGATACTTTTGTAGTGCGACCGGAGGGTGAAACATTTTATTGGTACAGCCAGGACTTAGTTACGACTGGTCCAGGGGCAGTAACCGAAGAACTGATGAACATAGCCATCAGTAAATCCCCCTCCCTTGACACTGATAAACAGCATTTGTTGCATTGCACTCTATATTATTGTAGCAAACCAGGACCTGATAAAGAATATGAGCAAGAACTGTTTAGAAACCATGCTAACAGATTAGTATTACGAAATTTGTACTGGGACACAGAAGGAAACAGTGTAGTAAGCTGTTCATTGCCCCAGGTATTCCTAGCACTTTACAAATCTAATCGATTACCACATGTGAGTTTGACTAAAGATAGAAATGTGAAGTGGGCAGACCTAGGAGAAAAAGTCACAAGGTGGGAAAAACAGACAGAGTTAGAACTTTCCAAACAGGGAGTACAAAAGCAGAAGCTGAATTGGATAACACAGACACGCCCAGCTGTACACTTGCAGGCAAGTGAGGACAGCTGAGTAGCACTCTTACTAGAGGAAGAGGAAAAAGCCTTACGAGACATACCAGAGACTCTCTGGTCAACAGGGAAATCAGATGTAGGACTTATTCGTACAGCAGGACCAGTTACTATCACGCCAAAATCAGCATTTAGACCTCAAAAGAGACAGTATCCCTTAAGAAAGGATGCAGAAATAGGAATCAAACCTATAATAGCAGACTTACTTAAGGAAGGAGTATTGATAGAATCTCCTGATTCACCATGTAATACACCCTTATTTCCTGTTAGGAAAGCAAACGGAGAATGGCGTATGGTCAAAGATTTACAAGCTGTAAATGATGCAGTTATACCCAGGGCACTTACGGTGCCAGATCCACACACCTTATTAAATGATTTGAAACCTCAACAGAAGTATTTTTCTGTGGTAGATATTAGCAATGCATTTTTCTCAATACCGATACACCCTGACAGCCAACATTTGGTTTGCATTTACATTTCAGGGGAAAAGGTATACATACACATGACTACCACAGGGATATTGTGAGAGTCCAACAATATTCGCACAAGAAATGGCAAGTAACCTGGCGCGATTTATCCCACCGAAAGGCAGTCAGATTTTACTTTATGTAGACGACATTCTGCTGGCAGCCCCCACCCAGCAAGAATGCAGAGAGGATACCATAGCATTACTACAATTTTTAGCCACTCAAGGACACAAGGTAAACAAAAACAAACTGCAACTTTGGAAAAAACAGGTCAAATACCTGGGATATGTAATATCCAAAGAAGGCAGAATATTAGATGAAGACAGAAAAACAGCAATATTACAAGCACCTAAACCAACTACCAAGAAGGAAATTATGTCCTTCCTGGGTACTACTAATTTTTGTCGGAGTTGGATTCCAAACTATGCCTTGGAATCTGCTCCACTGACCAACTTGATATTCAAAAAACCTATGGCAGCACAAGATTTATTACAGTGGACACCAGAAGCAGAATCAGCTTTCTGCAAATTGAAACAACTGATAGCTTCTTCATTAGTTTTAGGATTACTGAACTATCATAAATGATTTTTCCAAACTGTAGATTGTAAGCAAGGTTATATGACATCAGTGTTAACACAACAGCATGGGGACAAACAACGCCCCATAGCTTACTATTCATCACAGCTAGACCCAGTGGCACGATCCCTGCCCCACTGTGTACAAGCAGTAGTTGCAGCTGCAATGGCAGTGCAGGATTCATCCTCAGTAGTGCTATTCCACCCTCTCACATTGAGAGTGCCTCATGCAGTCGCGATTATTTTACTGCAAGAAAAAGTAGCATATCTTTCTCCTGCTAGACATCTTTCCTGTATAACTATACTGTTGAGCCAACCTCATATGACAATTGAACGATGCACAACTTTGAATCGTCAACCTTGCTCCCAACCCCTGCAGATGGCAAATCACACTGCTGCCTGCAGGAGATTGAGCAAAAGACACTACCTAGAAAAGATCTCACGGATGTTCCCTTGGATGATGCCGAGGTGACATACTACGTGGATGGCTCGTGTAGGAGGGGTCCTACAGGACAGAATCTAGTGGGGTATGCAGTAGTTTCTGATATTGAGATTCTAGAAGCAAAGTCTTTACCGCACAACTTATCTGCACAAGCAGCAGAATTGATTGCTTTAACAAGGGCATGTACCTTGGCAAAGGGTAAACGAGTGAACATTTTTACTGACAGCCAGTATGCTTTTTCTACTGTACATGTTTTTGCACAGCAGTGGAAAAATAGAGGAATGATAACATCTACTGGTAAACCAATCAATCATGCGCAATTTATTTTAGATTTGTTAGACTCTATTCAGTTACCTCAGAACGTAGCTATTTGCAAATGCATAGCTCATACCAAGCAACAGGATATAATTTCAAAAGATAATGCAAGGGCTGATACAGCTGCAAAACAAGCAGCTTCAGCTTCAGAAGTATTTCTTTTGAGTGAGGAATTACTACCATCTGAGATTTTAGACTTAGAAATGTTAAAAACAATGCAGATGCTTACTACAAATGTAGAAAAACAAAAATGGATAAAACGAGGAGCAATCCTTGAGAAAGGACTGTACATCTCCAAAGAGAGGAAACCAATTTTTCCATCTAACTTGTTTAGATATGCAGCTTTGTTGAGCCATGGGCAGTGCCATGTCTCAACAGGGGGGATGGTACAGTTAGTGAATCAAGTGTTTACGACGTATGGATTTACAAACTGCACAAAAAATTTTTGTGCAGCATGCCATGTTTGTAACAAGCATCATGCACAAGGGGCATTGAAACCTAAGCAAGGGAGTTTCCCTACACCACCGTATCCGTTCCATACTATCTGTATGGATTTTATAGAGCTGAACAAATGCGAAAATAAGAAGTACTGCCTTGTCATTATAGATATGTTTTCCAAATGGGTGGAAGCTTTTCCAACTAAAAATCCAGATGCAGCTACTGTTGCAAAAGTCCTCGTTAAAGAAATTATTCCTAGATTTGGCATACCGGAAAAGATTTATAGTGACAATGGCACACACTTTGTAAATCAAACTATACAACAACTAAGCCGTTACTTTGGGATTTCTCTGAAAAAACATTGCGCATACCACCCCCAATCTGTAGGATTAGTAGAGAGGCACAATGGAGTTTTGAAAAACAAGCTTAGGAAATTGATTAAGTGAGACACAAAAGAACTGGGTGCACTGTCAACCTCTGGCACTGTTGAGTATGAGAACTGTTCCAAATGTAAAAGGGTTAACTCATTTTGAAATTCTGTTTGGGAGGGCATATTATACACCTCAGTGGAAACCTCTCATGCCTACAGACCAGGAGGCTGACAGTTCACTTGCAGAGTATATGAGGCGATTTTTGAATAACAAACTTTTGCAGTTAAATTCTGTTTCAGATAAAGAACAAACCAGACCATCAGAAGCAGCAATAGTCCCAGGCACGTGGGTCTGGGTGAAGGTTGTGAAGAAAAAGAACTGGAGTTCTCCGAAGTGGGAAGGACCGTACCAGGTGCTACTGTCAACACCCACTGCAGTCAAGATCGCATAGCAAGCGTCCTGGATTCATCTGACACACTGTAAACTGGTTAAGAACTTTGAACTGGACAAAAACCTTGTTACTGTTGTACACCGAGAACAAAATGACCAGGTATAGAGTAAACAGAGATGCAGAACAACCTCAGAAAATTTGCATGATTATTCTGATAGCTATACTGATAACAATGATCTTTTTGCTGTGGCCTTTCCTTTTCCCAGCCACACGAGTTGAACTGAACAAACACAATGTATTACTCATAGACTGGCATCCAAACTTTAACACTTACCAAGCAATTAAATATGTGTATGCTGAGACTTTTAATGTTTCGAACTGCTGGATTTGCACAGCTATACCAACAGCATATGGGGGATTATTGATGACTGCTGCCCCCCTAGGGGTCAATGAGACCTGGGAAAACTTGATTTTTGATACTACACCTGTGAAATCACAAGACAAAATAGCATTGTACCTACCTGTTACACAAAAAGGGATTGTATGTTTTTACAAAAATGACACTATTCAGGTGGGTTGGAGCAATTGCAATGTGACTGTTTCTTATAAATGTTATATTAAAGCCAGTAAGACTAAAACTATTTGTGATACAAACTATGATGCATATTTTGAGAAGATGCATAGAAGTGTTAACGAAATACAGCATAATCCTGTTCTTTTAAAGCAGCTTTCTATTATTGATAAGAAAATGTTTCATGCAGGGCAAGCTTATATCAATACTAAAGTAGAGAATTGTTATTTTGTTTGTGGGAAAAAAGGCATATAAATGGCTACCTGAGAATTGGTCCGGCAGTTGTTTTTTGGGTTACCTGGTTCCGGCCATACGACACACTGCAGCTTTGCCTCAGGGAAAAATTTGAAACGTGAGAGAGGTCAGCAGTAAACCTAGAAGTCCAATCAAGAGACCTGAGAATCCAGTGGGATGAATCGAAGCAGTGTGGAGAAACCATAACTCCGTAAAAAACAAAGATAAACTGACACACATGGACTTGAGTGACACCATTATATCGTGGGCAGGCATAGCCCCTGCCTATGGCGCAGTGAAATCGATTTGGGAGCTGAGAAAACTGTCTAAACTTCTCAAAGTTATGAGCAATGCAACTTTTTCTGCTCTCGAATTAGTGACTGATGAACTGAATGCTATGAGAACTGTGGTACTTCAAAACCGCATGGCTCTTGACTTCACCCTAGCGGCGAGAGGTGGTACGTGTGATTTAATCAAAGAAGAATGCTGTTCATATATTCCTGACAACCAGCACGAAATAAACGATCATCTTGAGGTGATCCAGCAAGTGTCGACCATGACCAAACCAGGCCCAAACCCTCTGACGGACTTTTTCCAGAATCTGTTTGGGGGGTGGGGTTCCATCCTAATGAACATCCTGATTGCCATTTGTGTAAGATTACTCCTATTAGGAGCATGCATTTGTTGTGGTATTCCCTGCATGAAAAAGTTAATCAAAGATTTTATAGACATGTCAGTTTCTGAGACTTTGTATCAAAGTACTGAAATTGAAGAGTTGTTGAAAAGTGAAACACTTTCATAAGTTTAAACTGAATGACTCTATTAACTGCAAATCCTGAATGGAAGAGGTTGGGAAAAGAAGCAAACTGTTTATGCTTTTGAAAATAGAATTAAAAAGTATTAACAGGGGGGAAATGTCAGAAAAATATGTATTAATGTGTGTGCTTAATGCTAATTAGAAACTAAAAAAGTTAACACGTTTTTCATTCTATTTTATATGCACTATTTTATATACAGCTTAGTTTCATATGAGACTAAAAGATGCTTTTGAAACTTCAGTGTGCTTTCTGAAACTTGCAAGATGCCCTCTGACCTAGTAACTGCTAGCACAGCAAAATTCATGTTTATGCCTTTTGGAAATGTACTTGAGAAACAGGTGATTATCTGCTAGGTCAGGAAGCAATGAATGAACAATGCCATATTCTATAATGTTATGATTTTGAACAATTAGCTCTGTTCGTGGTATGAGAACATGCACAGCTGCAGAAGGAAGAGCTAAAGACAAACAAAGAACTGTTGGAGAAATTAACTGCAATCTATACTTGCTTTGTGCTCAGATTAGCCATAGTACCTTGAATGGTAACATTGCATATATCTAACCAGTGGTAGCCAAGGCCACGTTGTTTTTCTGAGGAAGTTTCTCTCAAAAATTGATAGTACAAGCAGAAATTCACGAAAACAACTGCTACGTAATAATGATGTTAAAACTTGTGATTTGCTACGTCAGCTTGGTAGGCAATGTCTTATTAGAAAATGTATAAAAATGCTTGCATTTCCTGATTCTAGTTAGACAAACTCTGTATTAGCACATTTTTGTCTCCTTGCTGCAAGATTAAAGCGCCTTAACCTGAACCTACCGTGTATTGATCATTTTTAAAGTATATTTTTCCTTTGACACCTAGTAACTTCTTATGATCCTTTGATCCTATTGTACTTCCTAATGTTTCTTTCTGATCCTCTCCTTTTTCTCCATTTTTCTTCAGGACCTCCACACCAACTGCAGGAGTATACATTTACAATGGTGATTCTGACCTCGGTCACTCTTGTCCTTACACTCTTTCTGGCCAGAAAGCTCCAAGATGACTGCTTAGTTTTTTAAATGAGTCCTGTCTAACAGACCATTTCTGAATGCTGAGAAAAATGTCTGTCTCCTTAAACAGGTAGCAGTTTTCTGATACTTGTGTGCTCCTGCCAATTGATTGCTGATGTTATTACTAAAGTTAGGGGAAGTAAATTTTGAATCTTGTCGTCTACATCTTTTGTGCAATAAAAAATAATAATAATAATAATAATAGTAATGGAAACCCCTACTGTCCCTCTCATCATCTCCTGTACTGACCCATTTTGCCCCTCTCAGTGCACTAAAGCTAGAATCGTTAAGTTGGGTGGCTAGCCCTGTTGTGGTAGTTGTGCCACACCACAAACTCCTTGTTTGCTTTGCTACAATATGAACACAGGAAGCATAGTTCTATGCCTAAATCATTCATAGGGTACAATTATTTCAAACCTGGGGACATTGCACTATTGTTGGTCCAGTGCCCTCCTGGTCTTATATGCTCCATGAAGAGTATGTTCTCTATCCACACTGTTAGACCATGCATCGGGCAAAGGAACTGAAATTTCAAATTTATTTAAGAGCTCAGTCCCAAGTATTGCACAAATAAAAATACAGATAATAAAAAACAGTAACATAAAATAACAAATAAAACAAGCAAGACAAATAAGTTAGATTAAATTACTGTCATGAAACAGGAATGGATCGTATATCATACCTCTCAACATTTTAACACAAGAAATATGGACGAAGTCAAAAATTATGGTGGGAGTGGGACAAAGGCCCAAAAATAGGGACAGATTTTAAATATTGTTCTAGTAGAGCAGCAACAAGGAAACTTGTCAGCCTGAGTAGCACACACATTTGGAACCAACTCTCCACTGCCTAGTCTAGTTTAGCACTTGGAATCAACAAATTCTTACTGACTGGTAGTGTAGTTCTGGTTTGTCTCGGCATCAGTCTCTGAGCAGGTGAACCAAGTAAATTGTCTTGAGAAATGTTTCTGAGATTAAGCAAATTGACAATATCAGTTTTGTCTCTTTTGGATTTCTCCAACTGTTTCAAACTTTGAACTGCACGTTCAGCCAAGCCATTAAATTGTGAACATTCCAGACTACTAGTAACATGAACAATGTCCCATGTCTCAGCAAATCTTTGAACTGCTGACTTGTAAACTGTGCACCATTGTCAGAAATGACTTTGTGTGGACCACCATGGACAGAAAAATGTCTCTTCAATTTCATAATGACAGTACTGGAAGTTAGATTAGGAAGCAGGTCAGTCTCGAATCAGTTTGAATAAGAGTCTGCTAATACCAAATAATGCTGACCATTTCATTTGAAAATATCTCTGGCGACCGTCGACCAAGGTAGTTCAGGAATCTGGTTCAGCTGAAGTGGTTCTTTTTGTTGGTGCAGTTTAGAACTATTATAAATTGAACAAAGCTGAGATTTCCTTCTCAATATTTTTTAACACAGAAGGCCAAAATACTAGTACTCTCATTCTTCTTTTGGTAGAATCAGTTCCCAGGTAACCTCAGTCCAAGATTTGAATATACTCTTGTTGCAAGGATTTTGGAATTACCACTTTTGGACCATTCATGATGATACCATCACCCATCAAAATCTCATCTCTATAAGGAAAATACTGCTGATGTCTAGTGGTAAACAAGATTGTTTTGCTGGCCATCTGTGACTTATAAAATGGTTCAGCTTCTGAAGAACTGGATCGGAAGCTGTGTGATTTCTAAGCTCATCAAGATGTGTGGAAGAAACATTTCTCACCTCCATAACTTCAAAATCAGCTTTCTCATTGTTATGCTGGTCAGTGATTTGTCTGGGTGATCTGGATAAAGTATCAGCAAGATAAAGAAGTTTGCATTTTGTGTAAACCATATTAAAACTGTACTTTTGCAATTTTAGCATCATGCGTTGCAATCTAGCTGGAGCTGAGTGCATTGTTTTTCTCAAAATAGTAACCAGAGGCTGGTGATCAGTTTCAATCTGGATAGATCAGCCATAAATATAATATGGCTCTCTGCTTGCACGAGCTCAGTACTTATATGCACATGCCCATGAACTACAGTGGTTTTAAAGGTACAACACATACACTATGATCTATACTCCCTGTGTTCGCAGGGGTTTCCTCAGGGTGCTCTGGTTTTCTCCCGCAATCCAAAGACATGCTGCAGGTGGATTAGACATTCTAAATTGGCTCTAGGTGTGAATGTGTGCATGCGTGTGCCTTCTGAGGAAGGTTCATAGGTTGGTACTAGGCTATCAGCCCTAGGGCCTATACAAGCCTAGCCATAACAATTCCCTGGCTATTTCTTCCCCAATGTATGCTAAGCAGAGATCGTCTCTGAGTAGACGATATGCGACAGAGTATAAGTGGAATTTTTTAGACGGTCAGCATAGGGCATCTGCTTTAGGCCTGTGATTCTTTTAGTGAGATATTTCTGCGGCCTTTCCAGTTGTTGCAGATGTCTTGAGAGGTACATAGCAAATGGGGCGTTGTATTCTATAATGGGTCTAATGAGGGATGAGTACAGTGGGACAATGACCTCCTTTTTTCTGGATGAAAATCCCTTAGTGATGAGGTGTGCCACATAAAAGGATTTCCTGACTGTTGTGGGGATGGGGTTATCAAAGGTGAGACCACTGTCCACCTGTGTCCCTAAGTCTCTTATCACACTTTCGGTGTTTAGTGTACTACCATCTATGTAGTAATTCACGGGTACATGTTTTTTCCCAAAGGGGATAGCTATACATTTCTTGGCATTGAGCTTGAGCCCATGGCTCTGGCACCAAGCATCTGTTTCTGTAAGACCCTTTTGTAGAATATCCACATAATTTGGGGATTCAATAATGACTCCCAGTTTGCAGTCATCTGCGAACTTTGTTAGCCAGGGTCCCTTAGTGTTGGCCTGTATTTCAGAGAAGTAGATGCCAAACAATAGCAGTCCCAGGACTGTACCCTGAGGTACTCCACTTGTCAGTTGTGTGGAGCTGGATTTGGAGTCGGCTACTTTTACAATGTTACAGTGTAGGTTCTGTCAGTAAGCCAGCTGGCAACCCGTCAAGTGATGTAGGGATGAATGCCCAGCTTAGTAAGTTTATCTATGATTCCAGAGTGGGGGATGGTGTTGAAGGCCTTGGCAAGGCCAGATAGGCTGTGTGGACCACCTTACCCTCGTCCACAGTTCTGGAGACTGATTCAAAGAAGTCAATCAGGTTCAGGAGACTAGATCAGCCCTTCAGGCTGGTTGGGTGCTGGACTGGCAACTCGACAACATAAAACTCTACTGCCACTTGTTCTGCAGACTTATGATCCACCATAGTGATCCCTAACAGGCACAGCTGAAATGAGAAGAAGAAGACTATTTTTTATAGCTAGAGAGTCACAAGTAATAATTAAAGGAAACAAGCCAGCAGCACAAGACCTATAAAAACCTATCCCATTTTGTCTATTTTCAGCAACTAAAAATCAAAACCCCAAAAGAATTTATAATAGAACATAACAAAAAATTGTCAAGATAAAAGTTAGTTGATCATAGATCCACCCGAAGAGTCCTGCTTGGTGCAGTGGTTTAGAGCGTCAGGTGTTAAACTTGATGAGTGATGAGTTTGATTCCAATTGATGGTGGTATGGAGAACCAATGCCTTTTATTATACAGCAAGATAAGGATATGATCTCTAGCAGGCTAGAATCGTCCCAGTTTAGATGGCATTTTAGTGGGTGAGAGTCCTACAGTACCAGGGCAGGGCCGGAGTCTGGTCATCATTAGCTTTCACCTCCTTGCAGTGCTAAAAAATGAAGTAAATTTTGCTCCAGACTAATTCTAATGATCTATTATGAATGCTACATGCTATGAGTTGTGCCAACATTATGTTGTAAATGTTTATCCAAACTGCCACTTCAAAGTCTCTATTACCTCCTAACATCTGATTACTATCCATACTATATAGGGCCCCCGGTAGTTTTCCGTCACTCTTTAGGGGTGATATCGTCCATGCTGAGAGCCATTGGTTTAAGCAAAAGTAACTGAAAAGTAACACACACTTAAGTTACTAGTTACTAAAAAAAGTACTATATTAGTATTACTAGTTACTATTTTGAAAAAGTAACTAGTTATATTATTACTGTATTTCTTCATAAATAAGACCTAACCAGAGCATAAGGCCTACCATGGTTTTCCAAGGTGGTCATGATATAAGCCCTACCCCAAAAATAAGCCCCAGTTAAGATCATCAACAACACACGATGGACATGTTGAATTATAAAATAATATTATTGACACCCGTTGACTGAGGTTATCGTACTCTGCTCACCATTTTCAGACCATTCGGACACCCATCTTCTTCCCTTTGCAGAAAGTCATAAGATTCTTTCCCTGAGAGTCCTCCACGATTCTTACTGTAACCCTAATCATCACTCACACTTGACGGGTTGAGATCCTTGGCCCATAAACACTGGCAGGTGTACTTTGATTGGTCAAAGTACAGACAACGTGCATAAACCGCACGCACTTGATAACAAATGACTGTGGTTGTGATTTGATAACCATCGCCATTTTGTGTTGCCACTCCAGTCTCATAAGTCTTCAATTACCCCCTGCAGACAAGATGATACAAAAAGAAAGAGGTATTCCATCTAGAACAAGAAAGGAATCATGGAGGGCTCCCGGGGAAAGAATCTGATGGCTTTCTGCAAAGAGAAGAAGTTAGATCTCCAAATGATCCGAAAATGGCGTGCAGTGTACAATAACCTCAGTCAACAGGCTGATGAGGGAAATGCTAAGACATGCAAGTGTGAATCAGGTCAGCAACCATTATTTCCTGAGCTGGAAGACATCATCATAGGTTCATAGGTTCATAGATTAGTACTAAGCTAACATCTGTGAATGGATTGCTAACAGGAGAGCAAAGGCTTTGGTTGTACACAGAGCTGATATTCAGGCATTTGCCCTTGCAATGGCACCACAGTTAGAAATATCCCCAGAAGAATTCAAAGCATCACAACATTGGCTAGATGGCTTCCTTAAGTGATATGAACTGTCTCTAAGAAGATCAACAACACTGTTTAAGCTGGAAGATACTGAAGTTATTAAACGTGCACTTGTGTTCAAGTCCTTTGTTGATGGCGTCAACTTTTCTAAATACATGCCTCCAACATGATTGCTATGGATGAAACAGCAGTGTTTATGGGCCAAAAATGTCAAACAACAATTGATCAGAGGGGTGCCTTGTCAATCTACATTCCCTCCACTGGTTACGAGAGTGCACATGTTACCTGTATTTTGGCAATCCATCTAGATGGAATGAAAATCCCACCTCTAATCATTAGTAAGGGCAAAAAAGATAAGATTGAACGTGTTTCAGGCATTTACATTCTTGAAACCAAAAAGCCTGGTGCACACAAGCAGTTATAAGGAAGTGAGTCGATGTAATGCTGCCACTTGTTTTGTTAGGTGGCGAAAGAGGTCTGCTAGTTTGGGATTCAGCCAACACTCACCTTGCTAAAGACATGAATAAATTCTTTGCACGGAGAAGAATAGATCAACTAATGATTCCCGCAGGAATGACTGCCTATCTCCAGACTCTTGATATTGAATAAACAAGCCATTCAAGGACCATTTGTGCATGGAGGTCAATGACTACATTGAAAATAGAATGGAGAGAAATCAGCATGGAAAGTTTGTGACAAGAGGTCGTGACTTGGGTGAAAAATTCATGGGATAAAATCACTGACAGCTGTGTTGCCAGTGTACTACGAGCAGGCTACCTGGACAAGCAGTTCTCATTTAAGGAGAGCTCTATTGCTAGGCATGACAGATTGGGGCCAATGGTTCTACAGGAAATGAAGTCGCAAAAAATTCAGGCTGGAATTCAGGGGTTGGAGACTTATGACAATGTTCCAGAAGAAGATGACATGACTGTATTTGAATAACTTTTCCATTACTGGGGCAACAGAATGGATTGCTTCTACTTTCAGTTTTATTCCCCTCCTCCAATACAAATGTACTGAGATTTTTCTGCACTTTCTGTTAAGCATGAAATATTGCACCGTGAAAGCCAAGGTGTAGATATTCTAAAGTTGAAATGTTTGTTGCACTGATTATGTTGAATTCTCACACAACTGTTAACGCGTTACTAAGAACTGTTGTCTAATAACAGAAAAGTACCAAATAAATATCAATTTGTGTACATGAATAAATGTTGATTTTTGTACATGAATAAATGTCAATTTTTGCACATGAATAAATGAATAAATGTAGATTGTTGTACGGGGGGGGGGGGATAAATAAGGCATCCCCTGATAATAAGCCCTAATGCGTATTTAGGCTGGGGAAAGATTATAAGACCTGGTCTTATATTCGGGGAAATGCAGTAGTTACTAGAAATTGTAATATACTACAGTAATATACTACTCCCATCACTGATTTTAATTCATGTTTATCGTTAGTTAATCAGAATTCATTTACTGAGAGTTTTGTCTTTGCATTTATTTAATTTTAGCTTTATAAGTGGTATTTTATTATAAAACACATTAATAAATTTGAACTTAAAGGTAAAATTGAAGGAAATAAGGAAGTCAGAGAACTCCTGAAGTCCTGAAGAAATATTCTCACTCTACTGAGTAGATGGCAAATGAGTTTCTACCCATAGTTTGCTCAAATGAGGTTCTACCCATAGTTTGCTCAAATGAGGTTTTACCCATAGTTTGCTCTTGTACCCATAGGATATGCAAATGTATTTATTCACCCAAGCTTGATATTCTTCTTTTGATAGTCAAATGAGATCTAATTGCAAACCCACCCCAGCTTGATTCAGCTATGGGTGCTATACTGCAAAAAAAAAAAAAGGAGGCATTTAGGCAGCATGAATAGGGTCTCAAAATTATTGTTATCCAGGTAATTAGGATGACGCTCAGAACTCTGAAACAGGTCACATAAAATGCCTGCCTTGTTATATGTTATACATTTAAGTTCAGCACTCAAGCTGGTGGTCACAGAGAGTGAATCTCACCTATCTGTCCAAGATTGCATGTGAGATCTATGGGTACCATGATACAAAGACGGGCCTATCGTTTTATATTTACAACTTAACATTCATTTAGCCATTGAATACAAGTTCATCTCCCTTGGCCTGCTGTAGGTCCAAGGTATTGGCTAGGTTCATCTAATCAGTGTTCTTTTGCTTTCTATGAACTTTATCTCTGGAGCTTCCTTCTAAGGTGGTTGAGGGTGACCCTAGTACTCAGTGGTTTTATGCATTCTCTTGTAATATACCTTTATACCTTTTAGACCTGGCTTTTGGGGGTGAGATAACATCAGATATATATTTTATGTGTCATGAAGTTTTATTTATAGCTGTTTTAGTCTGTTAGTTTGACATCTTAACTGTTTGTTACGTATTTTTAATAGTGCCTATGCACTTAAATAAACGTGAATTTATTTGCAGAATATAATACTAAACTACAATTCATTTATAGATTCCTTCTTGCAAAATCATACATTTAGAATAGCTTCAAGAATTCCCTTAAGGCACTTTGACCATAGTGCAGCTTGCATGACTGCCTACTCATTTCATTCCTCTCTATGTTTTATCCTCTGGCTGACTATAAAGGCAAGTATGTAATATGTCTCACATATGAACACGTGAAGATAATCTCAGACAATATGGTTATGTTGACTCCAGCTCAGTGTTCCTGTCTGCTGTGCAGTTTCTCCCTCCCTTAATCTTCCACTCCTCTTTATCTATCTATTGTATACACCCCTTAATCCCACTGACAAACTGTGTTTAATCACTTCCTCTAGAAATTTAATACAGAATCCACCATCATCTCAGTAAAGTAATATTTTTATGACACTCTTAAATCATCTACCGTTCATCACCTTCACATGCCAACTTCTTTTCCCCTTACTTTATCTCCAACCCACACTTGCTCCCAATAACACATTGCATTTATATTGCATTCCCCTTTCTCTCTTCCAATCTGCATACACAAACTATTCAGATGTTTTCTTTATATTCAAGCCCTAGTGTTCCCTGTATGATAATAGTAAATCTTTGTTATATGGGTCTATATTATATAAGCAAATGCACTAACTTGTGAACACTATATAATCGACCCAAACAAACCAAAAATTAAAAATGTCGAACACACAGATCAGTGATTTTTTTCCCGGGGAAAAAAATCGCTGATCCGTAAAAAAAATTAAAAAAGTGTGGGGTTTTGCCCCCCACACTCCCCTACTTAAATATACCATCTCCGAGATCGCACTACAGTGGAGGAAATGGCAAAGTCCTGAAACTAGCCCAGTGCTAGGGAAAAAATCACTGTTCTGTGCTTTCAGCATTTTGCCATTTCACGTAATCATGCTCGATGAAACAGCATTCACAAATTTAAGCGTTCGCTTAAACCCTTGTTATACACTCTGTTGCACATTCTTAACCAGGTTATACTCTAGTAATGCTTTCTTGCACCTTCTACATGAACCTAGTGCTGGTCCTACTCAGTATGAAATCAAGAAAGGAGTAGTATATACTAGATGTGGCCTCAGTGATGTCCTATACAAAGGAAAGCTGATGACAAAATGCCTTTATTTCACTGCTTTGACAACACATTACATTTGTTCAGTTGGCTTCTAACAACTTCTCGTTATACACTTCAAGATTATGTCTGTTCTGACTGTAACTTTTATATCCATTTCTGTACCCTGATACTTAGTGAACTGACACCACGTATTTTATTCCTGAATTCACAGTTTCATAGTTTGGTAACTACCTCTGATTGGGTCCTTATAAGATTAATCAAAATTAGAGTCCAAAATAGTTGTACTAAAGGCATAAGGACCTGCTCAAGAATCCAAAGCAATTTTAAACATCAATATTGATTAAACACTTTGTAACTGTAAGCTTATTCCAGTATTTTACCAATGTTATTGAGATAAATGTCTGTCTCTTAACAATGTGGAATCTAGTAACTTTATAACTGAGATTAATAGCTCTTAAATCTGTTGTGATATCAACTTTTTCAGAACCCAGTAACAACAACCTTAGTTTATCATTTTGTAGAGCATGATGTGCTAAAAGCAACTTTCCTCACGTGTCTATATGAAATGGATCAAAAGGAAAGGAAAGGAATATTAGTCTTTAATAATATGACAGTCCCTTGTATGCATGGATTTGTTAGCAAATTTTCTTTGGATCCTTTCAAAGGGTCATAAAGTCCCTCTAGAATAACAATAAATGAGGAGTGGTACTAAATTACTAGCTTGATAAAAGAGTATATACTGTCTTACAAGAATGATAGGTGATCTACTGATCACACATTTGTACAAAGACCCACCAGCCTTAATGCCTTGCCTGTGACACTCAGCACTGTTATTAAAGCTGCAGTTCTTCCTAACTGTTGCATCTTTCCTGCACTCACTCACATCCAGATGATTGGAACCCAGAACAATAGGGCAAATAATACATGCCGGTCCAAAATACCTTACCTTACATTTGTTGTTGTTCACATTTAGGCCCTTATTCTTAAGCCACTGAGAGATGGAAATTAAACAGCTGATCAATGACGGAATCTTCCTCAAGGTTGAATGCCACCCCAGTTTTGATATTATCTGCATACTTAGCAAGCCAATGTCTAGGTGAAGTTGGAAAGGTGGAAAAGACAGAATTAAACAGAGGAGGTCCAAGCACAGATCTCTGAAGGACACCAAAACAAACTGGACTCCACTCAGAGAAATGTCCATAAAAACAAGCCCATTGCTTTCTGTCTTATAGCCAGGAATGGACAGAGCTGATCACAGATGGTTTGATATCAAGATCAATAAAAATATCAATGATTATTTTGTGTGGGAGATCATCAATGGCCTTAACAAGATCAAGAAATGCAACAATGGCACTGAGTCCCATATTGATAGCCATGTTCACAGGCTCACAGAAGTGAGCTAGGCAAGTTAAAGTAGAGTGTCCTTTCAAAAAGCCAAGCTATGTTATGTCAGTGTAACTACAGTACTGTTTATTAGAAATGTAGAAACACCACAACGATAGTAGGCAAGGGATCATAAAGACCATAAGATGCCTTAGCCACACATAAAGTGTTTTTTGTTACTGTTTGGCTGCTTTTCTGAAAAAAAAAGTTCTGAGCTTGTTTCCCACCTTTCCTGTAACTGATCTATTCCCGTTACAGATTTGCTGTATCCAGAACTGATTTGTAAGTTTCTGAGTCCCCCAGACTTTTCTGTTTTGGAGGGAAGCCTTCTAGCTTATCAGTGGGAATAGTAAGCCCCAGGTAGCCTATCTGCCACAAGAGGAGTGTTTTCTGGCCCAGAAATTGTAGTTTATTGACTGTTTGAGCACTTTTTCAATCCCTTTCAAATTTCTGGTTTAAAAGCCCATGTTTGTGTGAGTTTGCACTTGTTTAAGCTCCGTGGATCCAGATTTGGCATCCTGCAGACTACAAGAGTTAACTGGCAGGAGAAAGAGAGACTTTTAAGTGCCTCCATTTTGATTTTTTTCTGAATTTTCCGCTTTCTGCACTTGTAATATTTTTACTTTAACTGCATTTATTTAAACTGTATTTGCTTTGACCTTACTACACACTCAAGTGTGTTAGCTTGCACTGCATTTAAAGTGTTTTTATTACTGTTTAGCTGCTTTTCTGCAAAAAAAAACAAGCAAAAAAAAGTTCTAAGCTTGTTTCCTGCCTTTCCTGTAACTAGTCTAGTTCAGCTACAGATTTGCTGTATCCAGGACTGTTTTGTAAGTTTCTGAGTTCCCCAGACCTTTCTGTATTGGAAGAAAGCCTTCTAGCCTATCAGTGGGAGTGGTAAGCACTAGGTAGCCTATCTACCACAAGAGGAGTGGTTTCTGGCCCAGAAATTGTAGTTTATTGGCCGTTTGGCCAGTTTTTCAATCTCTTTCAACTTTCTGGTTTAAAAGCCCGTGTTTGCACGGGTTTGCGTGCCGCACAGCACCACTAAGCTGAGGTAAACTATTACCGGTGCCAGAAAGTCTGCTCTTCAGTTTTTCCCTTAGATCTTGCTAGTTCTCTTCTCTCTTGCACTTTAACTAGCTTACTCACCTAGCACTTCATCAGACTTTTTGTAGCAATTATTGTAGCACACATAAGTGCTATCAGCACTAGACGTCCTATAAGGAAATAGCTCCAGTACTTAGTAATGATGACCATCCCTCTTGGCAGGTCTAAAGGACAGTTCCCTGTGCTTTCTCCTATTAACCTGGTGACCTTGGGCATTCTGAGGCAGTGTAGCAACTGCCTCACATACACAGACAACCCTCTCCTCTTACCTCCCAACACACAGACTTGTGAAAAATGTACATTTATCTCCAAACTGGAAGACATACACTCTCCAGCCAAGACCAGAATAGCTAGTCAAGAGGAGAAGGTCAACACCTGCACTACACCACATAGAATACATAGCCCTCCAGAACATCCACCATCACAGCTCTCACATAAAAGCACAAACCACACAGCCACCTTCATGGAGGCTCTCAATAGAAATCTACCCAAATAGCAGAGACCTCCAAGGGAGAAACGCACTCAACCACCATAACACATTACAAACCACAAGACACATAGCTCAACTACATAGTGTGCCCGTCAACCTAAGCCCCTAAGGCAAAACAGTTTGCCCAATACACTAATCATAGGTGACTCAATAGTGAGGCACACAGATGTCTCACTCACTAGACTGAATAAGGAGAAGGTAACAGTCAGCTGTCTAGCAGGTGCCAGAATCAGACACATAACACATGCACCTCAGGTCACTCCACAAGTACAAGTATGACTCTTTCATTGTCCATGTGGGTGTGAATGACCTGAGATGCACCTCCCTGGACTACATGAAAAGAGACATGGTGGAGATCTCGGATTATGTAGTCCAGGCAGGTACGACCCTAGCCCTGAGCAGCATCCCACTGTCACCCAGAAAGATACCACAGTACAACCAGAAAATTACTGACTTCAACAATTGGTTAAGTTTCTGGTGTCATTCTAAGGGGATCCAGTATCTGTCTGCTTGGGATGACATGATTGACAGACCTCGATGCTTTGCCAGAGATGGCCTACATCTGTCACCCCTGGGTTTCCGGGTACTGGCTAAGGCTCTTGCCAGCCCTATAGTGCCTTTTTTAGGCGGTGTTCCAAAGACCAAATTATGACTATAACAGCTATGAATAAATGCAATCTGAGTGTCATGCTGCTCAGTGCTAGAAGTCTAAATCTCAAGATGCACTTGCTCGAAGCACTCCTCAAAATGGAGAACATCGACATTTCTGCTGTAACAGAGACCTGGTTTAAAGCAGCAGAAAGCACCCCTGTGCTACCAGGCTATAACTCATTCTACACATTTCAGCCCCAGAACATGGACCAATGTTCCAAAGGCAGTGGTGTCTTCATATTCATAAAGGATATGCACATCTCTAGACTAGTGGCCCAGCATAATGCATCTGAGATACTTCAGGTAGAACTAACACTGGGTAAGAAGGCAATTCAGGTCGTAGCCTGCCATAGGTCCCCAACCATGTCCCAAAACTCTCACTCCACATTCCTAATCACCCTGGAGAATATTAGGGTCAAACCTAACACTTCAACTACCCCATCATTCACTGGGAAAACTACTCATGCACCAATGCACTGGCCCAACGCTGCCTGGAATTCATTGATTCCAATGCCCTGGACCAGCTCATTCTTACCCCCACTAGAGGAAACAACATCCTTGACCTGGTTATTACTAACATGGGTAACCGTTGCTCTACACCAACAGTCAATTCCTGCTTGGTTATATCTAACCACAAACTAATCACCTTGGAAATTCACATCTCACCTACACCTCCCGCAAAGGTAACCACCATGAAAAACTTCTCCAAAACTGACTTTGGGTTCCTAAAAACATATGTGGCTAACTTCATGGCACCCATGCCAATGGAAAATAGATGCATGACTGCCAAATCATACACCAATGCACTGTACGAACACGTACATAAATGCATGGAACTAGCCATACCCAACAGAACCAAGACACTCTCTTCCAAAAAAAGGAAGCCAATCTGGTGGTCCCCTGCCATTAATAAACTCTACAACAGAAGGAAGAAACTGTTGCAGAGAAAGGTGAAATCCCAAGACTGGAAAAACTCCCTTATTAGCCTAAACAAAAAGTTGAGATCCCTCATCAAAACCTCTAAAGCCAGCTATGAAAGCAGAATTGCAGCAGACACTAAAAACAACCACAACACCTTCTATAATTATATCAAGAATCTCCACGGCAATACCCAGGTTTGCTCTGAGTTAATGCACAATGGTACCGCCTATACTGAACCAACTGATATTGCTAACATACTGGCTGACAGATTCAGTGCCAAGTTTACCCCCCCCCCAAAGGACCAATCACAATACTGGAAGAATGCCAGGCACTCAGCATTACTGCAGCACAGGTTAAAGCTGCATTGTCCAAGGCCAAGAATACAGATTCCATGGGACCTGATAATATCCCTGGCAGTGATCTACATGAACTACAAAGTGAACTGGCACATCATCTGTGTGCCCTGTTCACTCACAGCATCACCTCAGGCTTTGTCCCTACCAAATAGCACACTGCTACAGTCATCCCTCTCCATAAAGGGGGAGCGACTACTAAGGTGATTAGTTTGTGGTCGGGGAATTATCGCCCCATTAGCCTGACAAGTCTGATTTGTAATGTTATGGAGCACATCATCATGGACCTAATTAACAAGGATATGGGTAATCTCCAAACTCTAAATGCCATGCAATTTGGTTTTGTGAAAGGTATTTCATGCCTGCTCAACCTGGTTGATTTCTTTGAGTCAGTCACCAGAGCTGTGGATGAGGGTAAGGAAGTTCATACAGCCTACCTCGATCTGGCCAAGACCTTTGATACAATTCCTCACTCAGGAATTATTGATAAACTCACCAAACTTGACATCAACCCCTATATCATTAGGTGGGTTGTAAATTGGCTCACAGATAGAACCCACAGTGTAAAAGTAGCAGACTATAAATCAGACCATCAACCAGTCACAAGTGGACCCCCACAGGGATCAGTCCTGGGTCCTCTCCTGTTTGGCATCTTCTTCTCAGAAGTCTAGGCCAACACGGAGGGATTCTGGCTGACCAAGTTCACAGATGACTGCAAGCTGGGAGCCATCATTAACTCCCTAAGTGATGCAGACATCCTACAGAAAGGCCTCACTGAGACCAATGACTGGTGTTGAAACCATGGCCTTAAGCTTAATGCCAAAAATGCATTGTCATCCCCTTTGGGAAAACTCAGTTCCAACTAATTACCACATCAGTGGGAGCCTACTGAACACTGAAGGTGTTATAAGAGATCTGGGGACACAGGTTGACAGCAACCTCTCCTTCAATCACCACATTGACACTGTGATTAGAAAGTTCTTCTATGTGGCACATCTCATTACCAAGGGTTTTGCATCCAGGAAAAAAGAGGTCATCATCTCTCTCTCTCTACTCTTCTCTCATTAGACCAACCATCGAGTGTAATGCCCCATTTGGCAAGTACCTCACTAGTCACTTGCAACAGCTGGAGAGGCCACAAAAGTACCTCATGAAGAGGATCCTAGACCTTCAACACATGTCCTACACGGACTACTAAGAGGCAATCTCTGCTTGACTTACAAAGCCATGTATGACCCAGCTCTGTTAGAAATGCTACATCTAACGAAATCACAATCCCTCCACACCACATACTCAAGAGACCTCAACCTCAGGTTCACAATACAGAGACTGCCCATGCTCTGGAATAGACTTCCCATGCACATCAAGCAGAGCACCTCACTGACCCTCTTCAAGAGATATCTTGATGAGTGGATGGGAAATAGAAAGTTCACCCATCACTCCAAAGATCATCAAAGATCACTCCAGTGGCTGTACTTGATAGAGGCACTGGGAACTAATGTCG
The DNA here is from genome assembly GCF_019279795.1 of Protopterus annectens. Taxonomy (NCBI): domain Eukaryota; kingdom Metazoa; phylum Chordata; order Ceratodontiformes; family Protopteridae; genus Protopterus; species Protopterus annectens. The sequence goes on from NC_056732.1 coordinate 1,111,756,843, forward strand.
GGTGGCACTATGCTAGGACACTTCTATGGGCTAGGCTTGTAAAGGCTCCAGGTCCGTTAGCCTAGTACATACCTATGAACCTATACCTTTAAACAAACTCTCTTAAAGTGTTGCGTCTCCCTTTTCAAGCATGTAATAGTGCTCAGCAAATTTGTGCCTCCCTTTTCATGCATTTGATGCAGCCCACCTCTCAAATTAAGCAGGGTCATACATGATAACCCTGTGTAAATTTGTGTCTACCCATCCAGTCATCAAGGCTAGTCTTAAATGTAGTCAAATCAGTACTTTGACCTGTGGTGGTTACTCATTCCTTAGGCTGGGAATACATTGCGTTAGGTCCCTATCTTGATAGCAAGACTATTTTTGTGTTTGTATTTGTGTGTGTGTGTGTGTGTGTGTGTGTGTGTGTGTGTGTGTGTGTGTGTGTGTGTGTGTGTGTGTGTGTGTGTGTGTGTGTGTGTGTGTGTGTGTGTGTGTGTGTGTGTGTGTGTGTGTGTGTCTATAGATTTAGGTCACTAGTGTTGATGCTTGTAGAGCCTCTGGTTTTGCAAGGAAACAGGCATTTCTCTACACATTTACAAAAGACTGAGGTCAGGTTGATTTGTCATTAGTTCTCCGTTTTATCCCTGCAATCCTCTTCTTGTATATGAACAATATGAAAGCTTCCATGATGGAGAAACAAGACAATCATTCAGCAGAGAATTATAGTCTCAAGAAGCAGCATCAGTGAGTCACACATAAGACCGAGAAACTCACCAGGCAACTTATTAGATCTCATATCACAATTAGCTCAAATATTCTTTAAAGAAGATATAACTATATCATCGGTAACTATTGAACATTTAGAAGAAATAGAATTGTTAACAACTACTCCAGATTGGGGCCAACATAGTCAGTACAGTTATTCTGGCAATTCATATATTTAAGGAAATTATCAGGAAAAGCTGAAAGAAGAAGAGGATTGTAGGGTCTATCTTGGGACAGATGTTTTTGTAGATGCCCTAATAAGTTTAACTGGCTACCTATCAGTTTGACTGGCTACCTTGTATTATTATCTCCTAGTTGTCCAAGTTTTGAACCTTTTGTATATATTACATTTACATATATTCTTGACCAGCTTTGCAAATTTTATATTCCACCAAGGGGGAGAAAAAAATTTAAAGCCCTTTGTAATCATGCAAAATCAAGAAATGGGTGGTCAGAACTATGCAAAGAAGAAAAAGATTTCAAATTTAAAATAAGGCTATGGTTGTTAGTAAATAACAAGTCCAACAAGTTTTTATCCTGAGTTGGAAAATTCAACAGTTGTTCGTCATGATGCAATAAAATATGGTCAAGAAATCTGGCCTCTACATAGAGTTCGCTGTTAGCCTGTGTCCAGTTAATATCAGGCTAATTAAAATTGCTTAGGACTAAACAATCTCCATTGGATAACATAGTGAGGGGGCAGACAGATCTAATTTGCTGGTTCTCATTATGTCTTGAACTGCAGTAACATGCAGTAATTCTTAGACTATGTCCTACTATTACATTATATGTTTCAACAGTTAGACTTTCCAAAACACAATCAAAAATAGTTCCTCTAGTGAAGTGCATCACCTTGTAAATTGTCCATCATATAAGCACAATGGATATTTTTATAGGTGAGATTCTCTCATCCATGAGAGCCACAGCAATAATTTGATCAAAGGACAGACTGGGTGATATCTGATGTTAGTATTACAAGCAGAATTGGCCCTAGCACCAGCCTGTGAGGCAAAGTACAGTTGTGTACACTTACCATAAATGTAAATTATGAGTGTATTCACTGTTGCAGTCATCACCTGTGGGTTATCCCTGCTGTGGTAGCTCTCGGTCGGCCCGAATACCAGAGTCAATGTTTTTGTGTGCTGGCTGCCATCGCCTGTAGTCTGACGTCAGGTCGTCAGTGCTATAAAGCAAGGCAGCCGATGTCATTACATCAGTTTTTCTTGACCTAACACGTCAGAAGCACAAGAGAAATGAGATAAGTGGTCCTGGTGGCTAAAAGCCACCTTGGGAAGCTTATGTCCCCCTAGGGGAAGATGTTAAATGGGGGATGGAGGGAGGGAAACCAAGACTGCAACAGTGAATACACTGTAACATCTACATTTATGGTAAGTGTACACAACTGTACTATGTTCTTCATGTTTCACTGTTGCAGTCATCACCTGCGGGAGGATTCCCAAAGCTGAGGAAAGGGGTGGAAGGATAGGTTGAGACCTAGATATGGGTCAGGAGTCCTTGCAGAATTGCAGAGGCAAACCATGCCCTAGACTTAGTAAAGAGGGGTAGGTGGTAATGCTTTGTAAAGGTATGGACAGAGGTCCAGGTGGCCGCTTCCAAGATGTCCCTGGTGGGTACTCCTCTGAGGAAGGCATTGGAAGTGGAGGTTGCCCTACTGGAGTAGGTGCAGATACACTTTGGGATGGGTTTCCCATGTAGTCTGTAGCAAAAATGGATACAGTGTGAAATCCATTTGGAAATGGTTTGTTTGGAGATGGGCTTCCCCTCTGCCTCTGGGGCAAAGCTTACAAGTAGTTGGTCTGTTTTTCTGAATGGCTTAGTATGGTCCAGATAGTATCTGAGTTGCCTGTGTATGTCTAGTGAGTGTAAGATTCTTTCCCCCTTGTTTTGAGGGTTGGGAAAGAAGGTGGGAAGGTGTATGGCCTGCTTAAGAGTCACATCAGATACCACCTTGGGCTTAAAGGAGGGGTTAGTCCTCAGGGAGACTCTGTCCGCATGGAAAATGATGAAGGGCTCAACAGCCATGAGGGCTTGAGGTTCCGAGACCCTTCTGGCTGATATAATAGCTAGTAGGAAGGCAGTCTTCCATGAGAGGTATTTCAATTCTGTAGAAGCGGAAGGTTTGAAAGGAGGTAAGGTTAGTTTTTCTAACGCATAATTCAGGTCCCAGGGTGGCGTTGGAGGCCTTCTGGGAGGCCTGATATTAGAAGCCCTTCTGAGGAATTGCTTAGTCAAAGGATGAGAGAAGAGGGGTGGGTTTGAATCATAATGGGCTGAAATAGCCGAGACATAAATTTTAATAGAGGAGAAAGAGAGGCCACTATTGAGCAACTCTAAAGGCAATCCACAATGAGAGGGATGGAAGGTTAGGAGGTACTGCCCCCTTTTGACTGATTCCAGAAGCAGAATCTTTTTCATTTTCCTGCCTATGATTTTCTTGTGCTGGGCCTTCTGGCCTCTGTGATGATGTCCATGACCTGTTTGCTTGACAGGGACTCCTTGTTAGTTTTTAGTGTATAACCCATGCTGAAAGCTTGAGAGTCTGTAGGTCTGGTTGCAGTACCACCCCCCCCCTCCTGGGTCAAGAGGTCTGACATAAGGGGAAGCAGCTTTGGGGGCTGTAAGGTCAGGCTGTGTAACAGGGGCTACCAATGCTGTCTGGGCCAGTCTGGAGCAATGAGGATGGCCCTTGGTCTCTCCTCTCTTATTTTGATCAGAACCTTGGGAATAAGGTGCAGAGGATGGAACGCGTATACAAAACGGGAGTTCCAGGGGAAGGTCAAGGCACCCACCTTCCATGCTAGGAGGTGGAACTCTCTGGTGCAGAACCTCTGAAGCTGGTGATTGAGGTGCGAGGCAAAGAGATCCACTTCTGGGGTGCCCCACTCCTCAGTGATTTGTAGAAATATTTCTATGTGGAGCTACCATTCATGGGGATCCAGTAAGTTTCTGCTTAGGTGGTCTGCCAGGGTGTTGTTGACCCCTGGTAGGTATTGGGCAATTAGGTGTAGCCCCATGGAGGTGGCTGTAAGCCAGAGACTCATGGCTAACCTGCACAGGGGGTAAGATTGGGTGCCCCTCTGCTTGTTGATGTACCACATCACTGTGGTGTTGTCTGTTTTTATAAGGAGGACCTCTGGCCTGAGATGGGGTTGGAAGGAAGTCAGAGCCTTTTGTACTGCCATCATTTCTTTCTGACTGATGTGCAAGTGAAGTTGCTGAGCATTCCAAAGGCCTTGGGTACACCTGCCTGCTAGGTGAGTGCCCCAAGCAATGTCTGAGGTGTTGGTAGTGATGGTCTGGCCAGAAGGGCGGAGAATGAAGAGAAGAGCCGGAAGGGCGGAGGATGAAGGGAAGACCCTTGTTCATGGAACAGGCATCTGCCCACCAGAGAAATTTGGCCTTTATATATGGGATCAGAGGAAGTGTGGTTTTTAGGGAATGAGAGTGCTGACACCAAAGATTCTTTAAGTACCACTGAAGTTTTCTCATGTGAAGCCTGGCGAGGGGAATAAGAAGGATGCAAGATGCCATTCATCTTAGGGCTTGCAGGAACTTCCTCACAGTGAGGTGGCTTCTGGAAGCCAGCTGGGTGAAGTAGAGAGGCAGAAAGCTGTACTTTTCTGGGGATAGGAAGGCCATTTGGGATACTGTATCTAGCACAGCTCCCAGGAAACTAATTTTCCTGGTGGGGTTTTGTTTCGTTTTTTCTCGTTGATGGTGAACCCTAGGAAAGTAAGGAGAGATTTGACAAAGAGAAGGTCCTGGAGCAACTTTTCTTAGCTCTATGCCTGATTGCGGTAGTTGTCCAGGTAAGGTTAAATCTGTATATTTCTCTGTCTGCAGAATGCTATAGCCAGGGTCGAGCATTTGGTGAATACTCTGTGAGCAGTAGATAAGCCATAGGGCAGTGCAGAGAACTGAAAGTGTTGATAGCCTGCTCTGAAGTGCAGGAATTTTCTGCATGATTCCCTGATGGGAACGTGTAGGTAGGCATCTTTTAGGTCTAGTGTCACAAGCCAGGCATTTTTTGTTAGCATAGGCAGGAGCTGCTGCAAGGTAAGCAATTTGAATTTGGGGACCACCAAGGAGGTGTTCAGTTTGGATAGATCCAGGATGGGGTGCCAAGTGCCCTCTTTTCTGGGAACAAGGAATAGTCTGGAGTAAAAACCTTTTCCTGTTTGATTTGGAGGGACAGGTTCTACTTCCCCCTGGGATATTAGAGTTTGGACCTGCTTCAATGCCTCTGCCCACTGGTTTGGGGGGAGGTCTGGGTACCTTCTTGGAATTGGGAGTTCGCTGAAGGAGAATTTGTATCCCTGAAAAATGCTGTTTAAGACCCATTGGTCCTTTGTTATAGAAACTCAATTGTCTTTGAAGAGGGTGAGCCTTCCTTCTAGTTTTTGATGAGTGAAGGGAGGGTAGAGGGGGGAGGAAAAGTCATTGTGAGTGCTTGCCATAAAAGCTTGGCTTAGACCTCCTTGCCTTAGAGATGGAAGTGGTCCATTGTTTGCTACTTTGCTGGCCCTGGGATAGGGGCCTGGTTGGCCTGTCCTTGCATGGCTTACCTTGGCCCTGTCTGCTGGGTGCAGGGAAGGCCCAGTAGTTAGAGGGAAAGTTCCTGCTGAATCTGGGAGGATGAACTTGAAAGAAATCTTTTACTGTTTGCATAGATTTTGCTTTCTCTTCCATCTTTTTAAGCCCTTCTTCTGCTTTTTCCCCAAACAGGTGCTCCTTGTCTAGGGGTGCATCAGTAAGTTTAGACTTGACATGATCAGGGAGAGGTTGTTTCTTCAGCCATGCATGTATCCTAATAACAGATCCTGTCACTGCTGCTCTGCTAGAGGCTTCTAAGGCATCATATCCACATTGCAATGAGTGTTTGGCAACTTGACAAGCAGAGTGTAGTAATTCTGCCAGCTCCTTTGAGTTGGCACAGTCAGGAGAGGAAGCAATCTTCTGTTTTAATTGTTCCAAAGTGTGTTGTTGATATTTTAACATATGAAACTGACAACTGAGTGCTCTGATAGCTAAGGTTGCAGAGGTATAGTCTTTCTTACCCCATCTGTCCAGAGCTCTGGAGTCTTTGTCAGAAGGAAGAAGATTCTTGGCAGAACTAGTCTTAGCTCCTTTGGATCCTTGTGTAATGACCTCAGCATCTGCAGCAGGATTCCTATACAGGTATTTGTGAGAGTCCAGTACTCTGTAGTACCTGTCAGGTTTACTTGGAGCAGGAGGCAGGGCATCGGGGGCTAAGCTGGATTCATGGAAAACATCATCCACCACCTCGAAAATAGGTGGGATGGCCAGGGTTCTGTGCCGAGGCAGGTCCAGAAACTCTCTAAGTCTTTTCTTAGACTGTGGAAAGTCTTGAGATTCTCATTGGAAATGTTCCCTGAGGGAATGAAGGGTTTTCTCAAAAGAGAGGTCCTCTGGAGGGGAGGCAGAAGGGATGGAGTCCTCTGCATCTGAATCCTCATAAACAGTTAAGGATGTTGTTCCTCTTTAAAAGCAGAATAATCAGATTCCTCAGACTCTTGGTCTGTCATAATTTCTGGCGAAGGCTGCCTTTTCCTTTTAGGAGTGGGGGCCTGAGCACCTCGAATAAGGGAGATGAGATCCTCCGCCATTTTAAGCATTTGAGCTTGGGGTGGGTGAGCAGTAGCAAGATGGTGGCTAGAAGCAGATTTCCTTGAAGTGGCCTGGCTTCTAGGCCTGACAGAATCCGTCGGCCTCTGAGAGGCGGTAGTCAGATGTGAAGACATCAGTTTATGTTGAGCTTTGGTAGTGCGAAAGGCCTCCTCGGAAGCCGGTGCCTGAGTCGCGGCTCTGGACCCAACCAAGGCAGAGACAGCCAAAGGTTTGGAAGATGAAGTAGATTTCTGCAGCATACCATACTCCGAAAGGGTCTCGGCAGAGGCCTGTGTAGATAACGAGTCAGGCATCAGGGGCTGCGAAAGCACCTCACTGAATTCCGGAGAACTGACAACTTGCTTAGCAGTAGTGTCGTTGAAAGGCTTAGCTTTGTGTGGCCTGTCTCTATCTTTATCTCTACATTTTTCAGAATATCCACAGATTGTTGGCTGACGGACGCCATATGGGAATTCAAAGACGGAACACAAATTGTCTACAAAAAGAGCTCTATGGAAAATGGTTCTAGCATTAAAGAGAGCACAGAATCAGCAACAAGGGATGTCGTGGTCAGGGCTTAACAAGTGTTGCAGTAAGAATGAAAGTCTTGGTGTTGGATCTGCTTTCCACAGGTGAGGCAATTGTTAACTTTTTTGGACATCAGTTAGATCAAGAAAAAAGGGTCCCCAACGGGGTACTTAGCTTTAGATGTTTTCTGCTGAAATTCAACTTCTGGTAGCAACCCACTGGCACTCGTGCGAACTGCTTCTGCTACAGGCTCCACGGCAAGAAAAACTGATGTAATGATGTCGGCTGCCTTGCTTTATAGCACTGATGACCTGATGTCAGACTACAGGCGACGGCAGCCAGTGCACAAAAACATTGACTCTGGTATTCGGGCTGGCCGAGGGCTACCACAGCAGGGATAACCCACAGGTGATAACTGCAACAGTGAAACACGAAGAACATCCATTGGTTACTGGCTTTTTTCCAACAGTTCCATCCAAACCACGGCTTTCAGCTTTCATTTAGTGTGAACCAGAGATCAAGGATCTTAATAAATCCCAAAAATACACAGCTACCAGACTCCCTCTTTATCCTTCTATGGTGTTCCATCTATAGGATATATCAGTTTAGAAAGGAAACGGCTATGGTTCATCAAATCCTCTGTGCCTATTTTCAAGTCAGTTAACATTCAGTAATTTTAATATTGTCTGCCTGCTAAATTCTCTTTACTATCTTCTCTATGATGAATGTCAGCCTCAGAGGTCTGCAATTTCCAGGATTTTACCAAAATCTTCCTTTTATGCAGGGGAACCACTAGGATATTATATTGTTTTGTGTGTGTGTGTGTGTGTGTGTGTGTGTGTGTGTGTGTGTGTGTGTGTGTGTGTGTGTGTGTGTGTGTGTGTGTGTACACTCACCTGCAAGTCACATCGTAATGTTAAACTAAGCTCATATGTAATGTTTATCGCTAGTACATGCTATTATGTATGGTCTAGGTAAGTTGTATGAATGCACATAGTTTAAATGCAGTTTCAGCTATAAACTATATAAATAAAACTGCATTGGAATAACACAGATCTTGTTAGTGGGCCAATTACCATGTAGGAAGCTGAGTGTCCCACACCCCTGCTACTATTTATGACCAATGAAGGAAAAGCAGACTGAAGATTAAGAAGAAATCTCTCTGTTAGCAACCCACTCAGAAGAATTAACATTTATGATAAAGAGACCAAAAAGCCAATTTGCACAGCTGGCTACTAAACAAGTGTGCAACTCCTCTGTTAGCCTCACCTTATCTCCAATATTCCTTGCTTTAGATTCTAAGTTCAGTTACTCTGTTGAACTATCCCAGCCTACTGGCTTCACTCTCGGTCTTCCTGTTAAAATGTGATCATGTTTTAGTAGATGCCATAAATACCAAACCAGAGTAAAATGCTATGATTTTTTTTCCATTTGTTAACTGTGTAAACCTAATAGGAATAAACCTCTTTTTAGAGGTCATCTGGAAGCACTCCCTGGTTAAGTGAGTTACTCACTCACACATTAGGTAAAATAAAGCTGGGGAAATCAAATCCTAAATTAGGTGATGAAGCTAGGCTACCAGTGTATATCTCTAATCCTCTGTGCTAAACTGCCTGCAGATAATAAAAGCCCAGTAAATGGTTAGCAGCCTTCAACAGTAACATGTAAATGCACTATATTGATAGGAAAAGAGCAGTATGTTTAATTAGACAATGCAAGCTTAGCAGAATCGTGTTCTGGTATGAAACGAGCATAAGGAAGCTAAACTGTAGTAACTCATTCTGATGAACAAAGATGAATGGAAAGGTATGGTAGGAACAACTTCTTAGTTAAGTGAGAGACAGGTGAATGACTACAATGAGTTGTTGAGCTTTATTAGGGCTTGCGCTACCTGTTCTACACTTTTTAGCCATGGCTTGGGTCACAAAGAAAAGGATAAATGCAATTAGAGTTACTAATAAACCAGCATGAATTGAGGAGGTGAGATAAATCAGAAAAAAAACGCTGGACAGTCTATCTATCTATCTATCTATCTATCTATCTATCTATCTATCTATCTATCTATCTATCTATCTATCTATCTATCTATCTATCTATCTATCTATCTATCTATCCATCTGTCAATCGATCTATCTACCTACTTCTCTATCTCTGTACTTCTCCATCTTTTTGTCTGTCTATCATCATCAGCCTCACTTTTCCCATTTTTCTACATGGGGTTGGGGTGTTGTGTCAATGGTCACCTTTTCTCTCGAATCATACCATTCTCTTACCTGCTTCTTCAACTGCTCTGCCTTTAGTGCCCCGGTTTCTGTACCACACAGTAGTACTAATTGCACCACTGTTTTCTACACCTTACTTTTCAACTTCTTTGGCATTCTTCTATCATACATTATACCTGACACTCTGTGCCACTTGGCTACAGCCCCTCTGAAAGTAGCTTTGACTTCTTCTTTCAGTTTTCCCTTCTCCTCAACCACCCCTCCCAGATACTTGAAGCTGTTAACCTGTTCCAGTATTTTCCCTTCTATCTCAGTTCTCATATTCTTATTCCCCCATTTGCTGCCATTACTACTGTCTTATCTGTATTCACTTCCATTCCATGTGCTTTCCGTTTTCCATTCCATTCCCCTACCTTTTCCTGAAGTTCTTGCTCAGAGTCTTCTTGTAATGCCACATTGTCTGCATACATCATCTTTGTTGATCTCTCCCATCTGACCTCTTTGCTAATGTATTTATCACCAGTATGAACAGCAGTGGGCTCAGAGCTGAACTCTGATGCACACCCACTCCCACTGGGAGCCTCTCTGTGTGATCAAACACTGTTCATACTTGAGTCACTGGTTCCTTATACATTGCTTCTGCTAATTCTACCCAGACGTATAACTGGCTCAAACAGCGCCCCACCTCTTCAACTCTTCAAGTGAAGAGTGAACAGCAAAATAAAAAAAATAAATGAATAAACAAAAACACTTTACTGTGTTAAGCCAATCACTACACTGTAGTTATTACAGATCCATACCCCGCACCCCAGCTCTTCCACTGAAAATCCCCCCAAAAAAGTATGTTCCTTCTACTGGTGCACCAAGAGGATGCGCAATATGCTCTCCCCTCCCTTCTGTCCAGCCATTCAGGCCTCACTTATGTGCCCTGCCCTCACCCCTCCTCCATTTTATTAAAAAAATAATAATCATTTCTTGTTCTTTTAGCTAAGGCAAACTGCTTGCTAAACATCTGTTACAGTTTATACACTGCCTGCACCGAGCGTTACGATGCTCATGTTTTAGTTTAAAAAAAGAAAAATTCTTCTTATAAACTGTAGCAAACTGCTTGGTACATATGTAGGAAACCATTGCTACAGTTTCTACCCTATTTTCACAGAGAGCTACAACACTCATGTTTTAGTTAAAAAAAAAAAATAATGAAGCAGGCAGTTGCTACGGTTTAGACCACCCACAGTATGCTACAGTGCCCAGGTTTGACCACAAATGCACTAGCATGCTTTAAAAGCTGATATTGCATTAGCAAGCATGCCCCCCACCCCAACACATTGTGCCCAGGGCAGTTTCCCCTCATCCTGCCCTAATTATGTTACTGATTCTATATCAGTATTTCTGGGACTTTGAACCACTGCAAGACTGCCCTAATCAGCTTTCTTGGGACCTTGTCATATGTTTTCTCCAAGTCTAGGAATGCCCAGTTGGACTTTTGTATCATCTTTAGTTTTTTCTCAACTATCTGTCTCACTGTAGACACTGGTCAGTTGTGCTACATCCTGAGCTGAATAAAGACTGCTCATATCCCATCTTACTTTCTACAACTCTGCATATTCATTTATCAATCATCCTGTTTAGGACTTTCATGTAGGGTGATAAAAGTTTGATACTTTTGTACTGCCCACACCTGTGGATGTCCCCTTTGTTCTTGTACACTGGCACTCATATACTTTACTCCCCAGTCATTTGGGATACGTCTTTTTCTCCCTACTAATGTGAGTACTCTCAGAAGCTATTTCGCCCCTATCTCACTCAAGATCTTGATCATTGTTTGACCACATCTGAGCTTGCTGCATTCCCTAACTTAATTTTCCTAAATGCTGTTCTTACTTCTTCTAGGGTGGGTTCCTCATTTTCTTTCATTGTAGGCTGTCTGTGACAGTGGAACTTCTGTGGGCTTCCATTCATTCAGAAGCTGCTGGAAGTACCCCATCCATCTGCCTTTCATCTCCTGTTGACTGGTGAGCAGGTTGTTGCTGGCGTCTCTTATAAAGGGTTTCTGACCATCTTCTTTATCTTTCTCTCTTTGCCTTGCAACCTGATAGAGTTTATTTATGCCAACTACTGATTCAATTTCCAGAAGTTGGTAGAGTGCCTAATGCCTTGTTCTTTACTATTGCAATTCCTTTCTTAGCCTCTTTGTTAGCCAACCAGTATTCCTTCTTAGCCTGGTCTGTCTTTTTTCCTTACTTTTTCCTGCACTCCTTCTTTCTTTTCATGACTTCCTGGACTTCTACATTCCACCACCAGCTTTCCTTTTGTACCTTATCTCCATACCTGGATCTGCTACATATCTGTACTTTAGTCCTCACACATGATTTTGAGGTTCTGCATTCTTCTTTAACCCCACCCTTCCTCTTCTTCCTAAGGTGCTAGAACACTCCTTGAAATTTTGTGATTTATCTCCAGTCACCTTACAGGTCATCAGCCTTGTCTCTGCTGACCTTAGAGCCTTCTCTGACTGCTGCTTGCAGCTGATTGTGCCAACCAGTGGTTCATGATGTAGACAGACTATTTCATTGGGGATAACTTTGCGATCACAGATTCTACCAGAGTGCACTTTTCTTACTAGGAAAATGTCTATCTAAGTTGCATGTTGGCCATTCTTGTATGTAATCTTGTAACTGTCTATCTTGCTGAACAATGTGTTGGCCACCATCAAGTCATTTGACAGACAGAATTCTAGAATAGTCTCTCCATCTTTATTCCCACTGTCCTACCGATGTGGACCCAGGTAGTCTGTCCAGGTATATAGGTTTATAGGTTCATAGGTGTGCACTAGGCTAATGGCCCTGGAGCCTTTACAAGTCTAGCCCATAGGATTACCCTAGCATCGTGCCACCTGACCTTAGTTCCCAGTGTCTCTGTCGAGTAAAGCCACTGGAATGATCCCTGGGGTGAATTTTCTATTACCCATTCACTCATCAAGATTTCTCTTGAAGAGGCCCAGTGAGGTGCTCTGCTTGACATTTATGGGAAGTCTATTTCATAGCATGTGTGAAGACTGGTAGAGAAGTGTGAAGGCTGCTAGCCTAGCCAGATAGAATTTTATAAATAATTCTATCATTTGTAAATATGAATGTGAATCACAGGCTTGTTGTCTCAAATGAAAAAAAATGCTGTTACAAAAATGTGGCAACAGTGCTCTCTACTGACCCAGTAAACCATGTTGTGATCCTTTGATCTAAAGTCGACTCCAGTCCGGCTAGATGAGGGCTTCCTGCCTATTGTTTTAAGGTTGTTAATGAGCAGAATTTACATGTGGAATGTTCTTTATTGCTCTAAGTGTAAAAGAATGTAAATGCAGTTTCTGTTAGCCTGGGAACACCAGGAAAGTGTAAAAGATGATGTAATGTTTTAGCAGAACTGCAGTTTCAATTTAAACAGTGAGAACCAGAGATTGTTAAGCATTTTTGTCTGATCATCCAACCTGCAGCACTCTGCCTGTTGTCCTATGTAAGTTATCTTAGAAGTGTGTTTTCTTGTAGAAATAGCTAGGACTTTAAAGATTAGACTAAGTGTTTTTCTGTGATGTTAGAACTATACTACTGACTTATTTCAGTATTTCTGTGTGATCTCTGAACTCTCTTGACTAGCACTGACTGTGTAGTAGAAAGTATTGTCTTGTGGCTTTAATTATTTATTATTACATATTTTAAAACCTTTTAACTGTGGTTGTTTTGCGTAGAGATAATTTAAGCTCTAAGAGTATATTGCATGTATATAAGGATCCTGTACCAGGTCATTCTAATAAGCCTTAAGACTGTTTAGTCACACTTACCAATTGGATAATAATATTGCACAGTAATAATTGGACACCCTTTTAATGGCCTTTGGGTAGCTAATAATATTAGCTGGGTGGTGGCAGTAATTACTACTGTATAGTCTGGGTAAAAGGGGCACAGCTGGAGAACCTATGCTAGCCTTCCCCAGGAGCATCTGTGTGGTTGTATAAACTTTTCTCAAAGTGTGTGTCTCAGCTACTTGGGCAGGGGAATGAAGCACTGGTTGGACAGAGAGGGTGCTAGAGATTTAAGCTTGCCCAGTTAGGCTGAGATCTGGACCCTATAGCTGTGCCAGTGGGGAGTTTTATTGGGGACCTGGGGAGCAAGGGAGCGACCAGCCCTGGACTGACTGTGATCTCTGTGTGCTCTTAAGGGAAATTGCACTTTACTGTGTGTATTTGTTATCCTTTCCTCATATATGAGATGCCCTCTCTGGTGTTAGTGGTGAGGATTGAAGCTCCTTGATTGCTAGGCCAGGGCAAAAGTATATCCTAGTGGAGTGGATTATACTCCATGATACCCTGAGGAAGTGGCTTTGTCCTCCATTGAGGCAGAGAAAGTGGTAAATGCTTTGTTAGAGATTTTCAGCAGGGTAGGTTTCCCAAAAGAAATACTGACTGACAGAGGTGCCAATTTCATGTCAGACCTGCTGGCTTGTCTATGGAAGTTCTGTGGAGTGAAGCACATGAAGACCACCCCCTACCATCCCCAGACTAATGGTCTTGTTGAGAGGTTAAATTCTACAATCAAGTCCATGCTACAGGCATTTGCAGATCAGTTTAAGAGGGAGTGGGACAAATATTTCCCCATCTGTTGTTTGCTTACAGAGAGGTTCCCCAGGAATCCACCGGTTTTTCACCCTTTGAGTTGCTGTATGGGCATAGGTTGAGGGGACCTCTAGATTTAATACGAGATGAGTGGGATGGTGAGTGCGACTCTCGCAAGGAGTCTGTTGTGGCCTACATCTTAAACCCCAGGACAAGGTTCAGGGAACTCATGGGCTTGGCCCAGGAGGACCTGGCAAAAGCCCAACAACAGAAAAAGGTAGGACAGGAATGCTTGAGCTAGAGAGTATGCTGTGGGGCAGCAGGTAATGGTTTTTATTACTGTCAGACACAACAAGCTGCAAGCAGCTTGGGAGGGTCCCCACAAGGTGGTAAGAAAGGTAAGTGACATTAACTACATGGCATGGTGGAACTGCTAGGCAGACAGCAGGGGTACAAATTGTATCATGTTAATGTGATGAAACCTTACCATGATAGGAAGGCCCTTGTACTGAGAATTTGCAGTGGATTGCAGGAGGAGTCTGAGGGAGCTCTGGGAACTGATCTACTCAGTGAGGCTCTGGCTGACACCTCAGTGGAAAGGGTAGCAATGTCCCAGCAGCTATCTCCTACCCAGGTTTGAGAAATCCAAGCAGTGTTGCAGGAATTTGGGGACATGTTCACTAGGAAACCAGGGTACACCCATCTGGTGCAGCACCAGGTGGATACAGGACCCCAAAGGCCAATTAGGCAGGCCCCTTATAAGGTGCCTGAGAGAGTCAGACAGACTCTGAGGGAGGGGGGACAGGAGATGTTGGAACTAGGGGTGATTCAAGAGTCCAACAGTCCCTGGGCCTCCCCAGTGGTGCTGGTGCAAAAGAAGGATGGCAGCACCAGGTTATGTGTTGACTACAGGAAATGAAATAGTCACACAGAGTGAGATGCTTATGCCATGCCTAGGACAGATGAGGTCCTTAGAGCAGCTGGGTGGGGCTAAGTAACTTACAACCATTGATCTTACCAAGGGATACTGGTAGGTGCCCTTGACTCCCGGTGCTATAGAGAAGTCAGTCTTTGTGACTCCTTTTGGCTTGTATGAGTTTACAAAGATGCCCTTTGGGATGAAGAATGCCCCAGCGGCTTTCCAGAGGCTGGTAGATTGTATCCTAGCAGGAGCAGGAGGGTTTGCCCTTGCTTACCTGATGATATTGCCATCTACAGCCATTCCTGGCCAGGGCACCTTGAGCATGTCAGGAAGGTGCTGGGCAGACTACAGAGGGCAGGATTGACCATTAAACCAAGCAAATGCCAGGTGGGTATGGCAGAGGTCTCCTACTTAGGACATAGAGTGGGGAGTGGTGAGATAAGGCCAGAACCTGCCAAAGTGAAAGCCATTCAGGCATGGCCTGCATCTGTTACTAAAAAGCATGTGAGGGCATTTTTAGGGAAAACAGGGTACTACAGAAAGTTCATCCCCAGTTTTAGCACCATAGCTGCTCCCCTCACAGACCTGACAAGGAAGAGCAGGCCAGATAAGGTAGTGTGGACCCAGCATGTGAGCAGGCAGTCCAGAAGTTTAAAGAAGCTTTGGGAGGACCCCCTGTGTTAGCCAGTCCAGATTACAGCAAAGACTGCCCATACATGTCAAGCAGAGTGCCTCTTTGGCCCTCTTCAAAAGAAACCTTGATGATTGGATGGGAGAAAGGAAATTCACCCCGGGGATCACGTCAGTCGCCCTGCTAGACAGGGGTCCAGGGATGTAAATAGTGCGGGAAGAAATAGCCAGGGAATTGTTATGGCTAGGCTTGTATAGGCCCTAGGACTGATAGCCTAGTACCAACCTATGAACCTAAGAATTTGTTGTGCAGGTGGATGCTTCAAACCATGGGGTGGGGGCTGTACTTAGCCAGATTTCTTCAGAGGGGGAAGAGCACCCAGTGGTTTATCTCAGTCATAGGCTCCAACCCATGTCCACTCATAGTGTGGGCATGGCAAAAACATCAGCCTTATCTGTATGGAAGGAAATTCATTGTTATGACAGATCACAACCCTCTAACATGGTTAAACAGAGCCAGTCAGCAAAATGCCAAGTTGCTAAGATGGAGTATGGGGTTGCAAGCATATTATATGTCAGTGCAGCACCACAGTGGGATTAGCAATACAGGGAATGGGATGAGGTACACTCAGATAGACCTAACCCTTTCAAGCGGTGTTTCTCAAGGGTCACTTGAAAAACTAGCTTGAGTTCTCCGGGGGGGGGGGGTGAAGACTGGTAGAGAACGGTGAAGGCTGCTAGCCTAGCCAGATAGAATTTTATACATAATTCTATCATTTGTAAATATAAATGTGAATCACAGGCTTGTTGTCTCAAATGAAAAAAATGCTGTTACAAAAATGTAGCAATAGTGCTCTCTACTGACTCAGTAAAAGCATGTTGAGATCCTTTGATCTAAAGTTGGCTCCAGTCTGGCTAGATGAAGGCATTCTGCCTATTGTTTTAAGGCTAAAGTTAATGACCAGAATTTACATGTGGAATGTCCTTTATTGCTCTAAGTGTAAAAGAATGTAAATGCAGTTTCTGTCAGCCTGGGAACACCAGGAAAGTGTAAAAGATGATGTAATGTTTTAGCAGAACTGCAGTTTCAATTTAAACAGTGTGAACCAGAGATTGTTAAGCATTTTTGTTTGATCATCCAACCTGCAGCACTCTGCCTGTTGTCTTATGTAAGTTATCTTAGAAGTGTGTTTTCTTGTAGAAAAAGCTAGGACTATGAAGATTAGACTAAGTGTTTTTCTGTGATGTCAGACCTGTACCTGTACTACTGATTTATTTTAAGTATTTCTGTGTGATCTCTGAACTCTCTTGACTACCACTGACTGTGTAGTAGAAAGTATTGTCTTGTGATTTTAATTATTTATTATTAAATATTTTAAAACCTTTTAACTGTGGCTGTTTTGTGTAGAGATAAGTTAAGCTCTAAGAGTACATTGCATGTATATAAGGATCCTGTACCAGGTCACTATAATAAGCCTTAAGACTGTTTAGTCACACTTACCAATTGGATAATAATATTGCACAGTAATAACTGGACACACTTTTTAGGGCCTTTGGGTAGCTCATAATATTAGCTGGGTGGTGGCAGTAATTACTACCGTATAGTCTGGGTAAAAGAGGCACAGATTGAGAACCTGTGCCAGCCTTCCCCAGGTGTGCTTGTGTGGTTGTATAAACTTATCTCAAAGTGTGTGTGTCAGCTACTTGGGCAGGGACACGAAGCACTGGTTGGACAGAGATGGTGGTGGAGATTTTAACTTTCCCAGCTAGGCTGGGATCTGGACCCTATACTGTGCCAGTGGGGAGTCTTATTGGGGACCTTGGGAGCAAGTGAGGGGCCAGCCTCGGACTAACTGTGATCTCTGTGTGCTCTTAAGGGAAATTGCACTTTACTGTGTGTATTTGTTATCCTTTCCTCATATATGAGACGCCCTCTCTGGTGTTATTGGTGAGGACTGAGGCTCCTTGATTGCTGGGCCAGGGCATGGGCGTCACAGCATGGGCAGTCTCTGGGTTATGAACCTGTCCCTCCAACATGTTCTGTTGATTGTGGTAATGAGGTTGAGGTCTCTGAAGCATGTGGTGTGGAGGGATTAGGATTTCTTTAGATGTAACATTTCTAACAGAGCTGGGTCAGACATGGCTTTGTAAGTCAAGCAGAGATCGCCTCTAAGCAGGCGATATGCGACAGAGAATAGTTGGAGTTTTTTCAGTCTGTCCATATAGGACAAATGTTTAAGGCCTAGGATCCTCTTTGTGAGGTAGTTTTGTGGCCTTTCCAGCTGTTGCAGGTGTTTAGTGAGGTACATGCCAAATGGGGCATTGTACTCAATGACTGGCCTAATGAGGGAAGAGTACAGGGAGAGAATGACCTCTTTCTTCCTGGATGCAAAACCCTTAGTACTGAGATGTGCCACAAAGAAGGACTTTCAGACCACAGTGGCAATGTGGTGGTCAAAACAGAGGTTGCTGTCAACCTGTTTTCCCAGACCTCTTATAAGACCTTCTGTGTTCAGTGGACTACCATCGATGTGGTAATTCATGGGAACCGGGTTTTTCCCAAAGGGGATGACAACACATTTTTTGGCATTGAGCTTAAAGCCATGGTTCTGACACCAGTCATTGGTCTCAGTGAGGCCTTTCTGTAGGATGTCAACATCACTTGGGGAGTTAATAGCTCCCAACTTGCAATCGTCTGTGACCTTTGTCAGTCAGAGTCCCTTCATGTTGGACTTCAGAGAAGTAGATACCAAACAGGAGAGGACCCAGGACAGAACCCTGTGGAACTCCACTCGTGACTGATCGGCAGTCTGACTTGGAGTCAGCTACTTTCACATTGTGGGTTCTACCTGTGAACCAGTTTGCAACCCACCTAGTGATATAGGGGTTGATGCCTAGCTTAGTGAGTTTTTCTATGATTTCTGAGTGGGGAATGGTATCAAAGGCCTTGGGCAGATCAAGGTAGGCTGTATGGACCACCTTGCCTTTATCCACAGCTCTAGTGACTGACTCAAAGAAGTTGACCAAGTTGAGAAGGCATGATCTACTCTTCACAAAACCCACATGTGTGGGATCCAGAGTTTGGAGATTCATTATATCCTTGTTTATTAGGTCCATGATGATGTGTTCCATAGGTTTGCATATCAGACTCGTCAGGCTAATGCGGCGATAGTTCCCAGGGTCTGTAGTCACTCCTCCTTTGTGGAGAGGGATGACTTTAGCAGTGCACCATTTGGTAGGGACAAAGCCTGAGATGAGGCTGTGATTGAACAGGGCACACAGGTGAGATGCCAGTTCACTTTGTAGTTCCTGTAGAACACATCCAGGGATATTGTCATTTCCCATAGAAGCTGTATTCATGGCCTTGGACAGGGCTGTTTTAACCTGTGCAGCAGTAATACTGGGTGCCTTGCAATCTATTGGTATTGTGACTGGTCCTTGGGGGGGGGGGGGTAAAGTTGGCACTGAATCTGTCGGCCTGTATATTGGCAATATCTGTTAGCTTGGTATAGGAGATACCATTGTGCAGTAGCACAGAGCAAATCTGGGTATTGCCGTGGAGATTCTTTACATAACTATAGAAGGCCTTGTGGTTGTCTTTACTATCTGCTGCAATTCTGTTTTCGTAGCTAGCTTTAGAGGATTTGATGAGGGATCTCAACATTTTGTTGAGGCTGATAAGGGAGTTTTTCCATTCTTGGGACTTCACCTTATTCCGCATCAGTTTCTTCCTTTGGTTGTAGAGTTTGTTTATGGCAGGGTGCCACCAGATTGGCTTCCTTTTTTGGAGGAGCACATCTTGGTTCTATTGGGTATGGCAAGATCCATGCATTTGTGTACGTGTTTGTACAGTACATTGGTATATGATTCAGCGGTCATGCAACTATTCTCCATTTGCATGGGTGCTGTGAAGTTAACCACCTCTATTTTTAGAAGCCCAAAGTTAGCTTTGAAGAAGTTTTTCATGGTGGTTGCCTTTGTGAAGGGGTGGGGTGGGAGGGATGTGGACATATGCATTCAGATCACCCATTATCAACACCAACTCACATTGTCCTGCTTTATCTAGTAGGTCCTGCAACTGCTATCTGAATGTACGCTATACCTTGCTATCACAACTCTGTTGTGGGGCATAGGCTGGGATTATGAATAGGGCCCTATCCTTACACTGGAGTCTGACTGTCATGAGTATTACTAATTCTGATGACATCCCTCAATGTCTTCTGAAACTTCTCCCACACCACAATTCCCAGACCACTTCTAGTCTGTCCTCCTCCTAAGTAGAAGACTCTGGATCTCAAGTGAAGTGACTTTGCTGCTCTGTCCTTCCATCTTGTATCCTGGATAAATATAATGTCCAACTTCCTCATCAGCATCATGTCATTCATTTCCAAACCTGTCAGTGAACCTACATCGAGTGTAGCAGTTCTTAGTTCATATTTGGCAGGTTGATTGGTTTTATATCCAACTTTCGTTCAACAGATCTATCCGAGGTAGCACAAGCTGGGCAACTGGACACCGGCTGGCCAATAGCTTATTGACCTAGAGCTGCTGGACTTTATGTCAGGTACACATTGGCCAGTAGGGGCACAGACACCCCTCCCACTCTTAGCATGAGTCCCTGGCATAGGTTATAGTAGGCCAGGTCCTCAACAGACTTATCACCAGAAAATACCCATGTCCATTTTTGGTTACATTAGTCAACATGGCAGAAATCACCCTGGAGTCAATTTTTACACCAAGTGGCTAGTCCTGACACAGCATTCAGTTTGTAACTCATGTTCAGCTATATACCAGCTGGTCTGCTATAAGCACTTGAATCCCAGGCACTTGCTCACAGCTAGGTACCTGAATGCCTTAAAGCTCACACAGGTCGCTGCTTGCACTCAAACTCAAATGTGTTTGGCAAGGTGTGGCAGACATAAAGAGAGAGACTGTAACTGTACCTAAACACAGTATTCAGGTTTGGTGCTTGGGCAAGGTCAGTGTGGCTACCATGAGGAGGAGCTGGGAGGCATCTCAGTATTAATCATAGATCATTCTGATAAAGAAGAATGGAAAAGTAGTAAAAATAACTGAATGGCAGAAATAAAACAATTTAATTACTGCAGAAAGTTGTCTGAAACTTTTCTCATTGAGTTTTATCTATGTGACGTGTAAAAAGGTTCAGAATAATGAGCCACATAATACACTTTACAGATGACTGATACCATTAAAGCATGTATAAGTACAGAATAAGACATTTTAAATAAAAGTGCAGTGATACTGGTCATTTGTGTATGTATATATGCATTTATATTTGTTTACTGGGATAGTGCACAAATTAATATTGACCTATTTTAGGTTCAGCCTGGGTGAAATACAAAACATTTCACAAATAAAAAATACAGAAATGTAAGCAATAACTGATTTGTTCAGACTAATTACATAGAAAAAACTGCGTCTATACATTCTAGTGAACAAGCACAATGTAATGTACAATCAAGCAGAGTGTAATGTACAATACATACATTAGTTTTTTAAAGTGAGTCAATCTTCAGTGAATCTCGACAGAGAAGAGACTCAGAAAGGAGACAGGTCATGTGATATGTCATAAATGAGAGCATTTTAGACAAAAGGAAGGTGAGCGTAATGGGCACACAAGATCCCTTTACTGCAAGATTTTTTTTGTCCATGTTAGTGCACATAGTTAGACACCCTGTAGTGCAAACACTGGTTCTAGATGATTGTCACTGTTGAAGTAACATCCCCCCCTCTGTGCAAAAATGGGAAAAAGAGGTTGTGGATGAATGTTAGTGCACGTGAGCTATAAAACATTTGAAATTAAACTTTAGAAGCATTTTTTTCAAAAAGGAACTAAGGCAGATGGCTGTTAAAAAAAAACAGCTAGACAAGCAGGAAACAATGCATTCTTTTAGAAGCAGTATATTTTACACCTCCCAGATGGTATCTATGAATAAATATAATGGAGTTGCTTTCTCTCTGTTTTGACTTTTATTTACCTCTTTTCCTACTTAGAGTACTGAGTTATAAATGAGCAGTTACCACTGAACCTTATAGGTTCATAGGTCAGTACTAGACTAACTGCCCTTTTGGACCATTTTAAGTCTAGCCAATTTTCCCATTTCAGAATCAAACCTTGCATCTTGTGTTTGTAAAGCAACCACCTTAACCATTATGCCAACCCTAACATCTTTTTATCAATGACATACCACATAGTAGTAAGATTTAATTAGACATAGGTTCTACACTACTCTCAGAATATAAATACTGTCATGCTGAATATGAGCATAACTAGGAGTCACAGGCAAAGATGCATGCATGAAATTTAGCACCCTTCAATGGTACCCATTTAATCACCCACTGCTGAAACCACAATTCAACTTTGATCACTATCCTCATCTGTTTATTATTACTGGGATTCTACTAGGCACAGCTAACTTGCTATGGTAGCATACACCCCAGCTGAGAGTAACAGTGTAAGTCACACAAGTCTAGTACATGTCAGGTCGGTCTTGTCCTGGCACACAACAACAGGCCTGCATGATCGGATTTTATGGGCTGCTTTACAAACTCTGTGGTGCAGTGATTTCAGATTAAAGTAGAGCTGATAGGTCATCCCAAACAAAGTTTACACCATAACTGTTCAACAGACCTTTGGTGTGAGGTCCTTATGTGCTGCTGTATGGCTTTGTGCATTGCTACAGCAGCACATAAGGACCTCACACCAAAGGTCTGTTGAACAGTTATGGTGTGAGGTCAATGCACAAAGCCATACAGCAGCACATAAGGACCTCACACCAAAGGTCTGTTGAACAGACCTTTGGTGTGAGGTCCTTATGTGCTGCTGTATGGCTTTGTGCATTGCTACAGTCTAATTAAAAATTATGCGCACTTCAGTGCCTGGTGGAGATGATTCAAGTTACAATGCTTCCCTACCTCTCAACCATACCAAATTCTTCAGTATTTCCTGGCAAAATAATGGGGTGCCATGAATTCCCAAGTGGCCCCTTTAAATCACATTTTTTTATTTACAGTTTTTCATTGCCAGCATATCCTGCAAACATCAGCCAAAGATTAACAATAAATGGGGTACTTTAGAAAACCTGGCTCAAGGATGTTGGAATGGATGTCTTAAACATTACCAACATCTTGTACCAACCTTTAGCCTGCCCATGCATACTATCTGTAATTAAGGCAGAGACATCTTTAGTTATTTATACTGTGCTTTAACAAATATGCTTGGACAGGATTTCAATTTGCGGAATGCGGATACTCCCGCTGCTTCTCGGTGGCACAATAAGCAGATTGCTGGCAGCATGTGATTGTTATTATTATACACCGATGTGATGTTTCTGTGTTAGTTACAAATAGTATGCATGGGCAGGCCCATTTATTTCTTATTACAACTTACAAATGATCAGTAACTTACAAAAAACTCAGGTGGGATGGGAAAAGTCTAAAGGTTTGTGCAAGACACTTTTAACTTTTGAGACTTCCATTCTGACATCCTTAAGCCAGGTTTTCTAAGGTGCCTCATTTATTGTTAATCACTTCATTTGAATGGGAAAGCATGTTATGGTGGCATCAAACCGTTCTGAGCTCAGTTTACTTCTTGTACCCCTGTTTCTCTTTATGTTATTTTTCTGGAGGAGAATTGCAGATTTCAGGGTTGCTTTCCTTAATATGACATTTGGAAAAGGAGAAGGATCTGTGAAGTACAGTGGAAGATACCCAATCTCTCTCTTTTTGCCCGGGAATGCATATCTTATATTGGATATCACTGGTAACTGACTGAGGAAAGGGGTTGTTTGTTGAAGGGGTTGGTTGAACTGTTTTGGATTTCGCTGATGGTCACGGTACCTTCTCGTTTTGTGTTTGAATATTTATTTAGGAATTTATTTTATGGTTGGTTGCCTTGTGTGGATTGGACATAACAGGGAAAGAGTCTTTGGTTGCTGGCCACAGCTTTAGGCCCTTTTGGCACATACTGTTGTGTTGTCCCAGTATGGGCATTCGATGGGCCACTATACTTGTTCGAGTTTTTGTGTCAGGCAGTGAAGTGGATTTAATTGTGTAGTATCTTCAGAAGAAATCAGGCTTTCCTTTGAATACTTGCCAGTCCCAGCTTGCAGGTATCATGATGGTCAGAATGGTGCTCTGGTAAAGGACCTGTAGCAGGTAAGTTGACATTATTATATTGTAACAGAAGGATACTGCTCTGTACTGTGGTAATGGCCCCTGATGAGTGATGGAGTGATATTGTTATTATACCTTTTTTTTGTTAGCAGTTTACAGCTATGCATAGAAAGTTAATGTAGCCTTGTATACGTTACTGTTTATGGTATCTAATGTATGTAAACTATTTTAATGCTTTATACAATGTTTTATAATAGAGCTCTTTTGACACCCCACCACTGTCCCAGTAATCAAGGAGCCTCATTCTTCACCACTGGCAACAGTAGGGGATGTAAACACTGGGAGTATGACAAATACACACATAGTAAAGTGCAATTTCCCGTAAGAGCACACAGACACCACAGTCAGTCTAGGGCTGATTTCTCCCTCTTTCTCCAGATCCCCAATAAGACTACCCAGTGGCACAGCTATAGAGTTGAGATCTCAGCTGAGTGGCCAGGCCAAGACCTCCAGCACCCTCTCTATCCAACCAGTGCTTTGTGTCCCTGCCCATGTAGCTGACACACACATACTCTTTGAGATTTGATTTACACACAAACACTCACACACCTGGGAAAGGATGGCACAGGTTTACTAGCTATGCCCCCTTTTGCCCAGACTATAAGGTAGTTTGGACTGCCATCAGCCACTTCTTATCAGCTACTTTAAAGCCCTTAACAAAGGGTGTCCAATCTTACTGTCTAATGGCACTATTAATCCAAATGGTAGTTTTACCAAGAGCAAGGCTATTAGGACTGGCCTGCACAGTGTCACCAGATATGCAAGTACTCTAAGAGCTTAAATATTTCTAGATAGACCAGCCACAATTGAAAGGTTTAAATATATTTAATAATAAATAATAGAAGAACAAGAAAATATTCAGTAAACAATCACAGTTACTTCAGAGTTCAAAATCACAGAAAATACTTAAAACAACTTTGCAGGACAGTCTCATATAATACAGAAAAAATCTAAGCTATACTTCACTATATTCCTGTCTGAATCTAAGAGAAATTACTGTACCCGAGTTAACTTACAGAACAAGGCAAGACAGATGTGGTGAGTGGGGTTTTAGCTGATTCTGTCAGGTCAAAGACAAAATAGAAAATGCACAGTCTCTCTCTCTCTCTCTCTCTCTCAGAACATTCTTAAATTAATATCTCAAATATTGCTGCTGAGATACTTGCAGCATGACATCACTTCTTGTCATCTGAGTATCCCAGGTGAAACCCCCCATTGCTAGAAACTGCCAGCCTTTAGAATTGCCATGTGAAAAATACATAGCTGTCAAATCTTTGCAGCTGCTGGGAGACATAAAACAATAAGACACTTACAAGGCAATGCAGAAGGCTTCCTAGGTTTAGACACCCTGTCTTCTTGCTACATTGAAACTGAAAGATAACATCATTTTATTTATATCCCAGCCATAAAGTAACTCAACATTAACCATTCTTCTGAAGTTTCAGTCTCCCCTGTTAAAATACATACATCTAAACAGTTACAATAATGTATAACAATATCTCTTCAGCACACGTCTATACAATATGACATATAGTTCTAATACATTTGTAACACAGGCATATGAGTCATGTTGCTATTCACAAATGACACACAACCACTTACAAAATTCCAGATAGCTGGGCTGGTGGTATCTCCTTCGGTCACACTTCTATATAAACTATATTAATATTCACAAATGACATATAATTATTTACAAAATTCCAGATAGCTGGGCAGGCATTAGCTCCTTTTGTTACAGCTCTTAATTACTATTGTTATTTATTTAACACTGCTTTGGTCTTCCTATTACTAGCTCTTGATACTTTTTAAATAACATTTTGCAGTGTCTCCATTGTTAGTACAAATGTTTACTTTTTTGACCATTTTGGATTATTTACCTCATTGACATATCCCCACCTCCTCCCTGAGTAAAAGGACGGCTTCTGTGATTTTTTTATTTACCATTTCTGTATGTATTCACTTGTTGATGCAGTTATCGTAACAGAGTGTTCATTATGTTTAAATGAGGATTGTGCATGACAGTTCACTGAGGGAAGCAAGGTGTTGGAAGGACAGCACAAATGGAATATGGCAAGGGCCAGAGAGAGAACCTGGAAAGTATTAGTTTGTGGGAGAAGGAGATGGCAACACTAATAATGTAGCAACAAATGCTGGCTCCTGCATACAATTTCAGATTTTTGTTATGGGGTAGGGTGGCAATTAAGGAGGTACTGGCAATAAAAAATGCATAGGAGTTGACGAGGCAGCTATTACCGTACAGAAACTTACTGACTGAAGTATGGACTTGCACAGATACATGCAAAAATATGAGCACATTTATTAAAAGTGCCCTATAACAGATACAAACTACATGTTAATGAATCCAAATGCATATTGCACATCATTCAAACAGGTAAGGTCAACATCTCCATTTAAACTCAAAGGTCTCGCCTCTTCTTCTAACATGAGCTAGTTTATGTCACTGGAAACCTGCAGCCTGACACGTAAGCTTGAATGTTGGTAAATTACAGGTCTTAAGCAATAACCTGTTAAACTGTTGCCTGGGCATCATGTCAGATTTTGTCCTTTTTTATGGGTGCAAAGCACGGTTGACAGCAGTCTCTCTGCAGTCAGTGAGACAGCTATGGAATGACTCTTCCAGCAGAATATTTCCTGGTCTGCATCAAATATAACAAGTTTAAACAAGAAACCCAGTTTTGTGTATTATCACATTTCCCTGAATAAGAACTCAACTGACGAAACTCTGCTAGCAAGTGTAAAGAGTACACATACACCAGCATCCAGAATAAGTGTAACCTATGGTGCAAAGTCCCTGTAGTGGAATGGCATTCTTCAGTTTTGTTTATTTATGTATATGTTAGGGTCGGAAAGTTTGTACTCTCATGAAAATGAGTTTTTCCCTTTTCAGTCCAGGAGCTAAAATTTGAGTTAAAATCAGGGATAGTTGACAGGTATGCTTATATTTAATTAAAAAAAGATATTCCACTAATAGATCAGTCATAATACATAGAAGAACCTCTCAAATGTCCATATTATGATGGAACGTTCCTATTTTTAGACCTGATTTGGGATGTTCCTAATTTGTGAGGTTTGTAAATTTTCAGGCTTGATTCTTTGTGTGTGTGTGTGTGTGTGTGTGTGTGTGTGTGTGTGTGTGTGTGTGTGTGTGTGTGTGTGTGTGTGTGTGTTTTGTGTGTGTGTGTGCCATGACACGTGCACATGTACATGTGGTTGTGTAGGTTTCAGGCCTCTGAATCTCTCAGAGCAAGAAATCTGTACAAAGCCAAAAATAATGGTGGGAAAAAGGCACAAAAATAGGTAGGGTCAGAGTTTAAATATTGCTCCTATAAACACAGATTTTGCATTATTATGTATTTTCTGAGGGATATTAAGTCTAAAATTCAAATCTCTGCAGTTATTTATTATTATTTAGTGACCTCAGTCTTCATGTTGGTTGGTATCCCACAATTCCATTGTAGTGGGCAGAGTTACATGATTATACATGCAAATTTTATGTTAAATCATCCGGATTTTTGGGCAGTTGTACCTACTTTCCACGGGCCTTTGTCCAAATTTTTGATGTTTCCAGGTTGAGAGGTATAAGTGCTTCTAGCTTTAATTAAGAAGTTCCAGCATTACAGTGTTTTTATACCTTACATCAATCAAGAAGCAACTGGAAGATGTTTTGGTGAATGTGGCTTGTAGCAGTGGTGTGTGTAACAGTTTGCATTGTCATCATTATTCTGTTAATAAGGGGACTGGTACCCCCTGAACCCCACTATCCACCTTTAAAACAAAACAGACTTGGGGGAGTTAAGAGAGGCACCAACCCCCATTACTAACAGAATTAAAGATAAGCAGTACATGCCAAACTGTTTATACAGCTTATCATGGGTCAGAATTCTATGTAACTCACTGTAATGCAAATCACACAGAACAATTCTTTGTCCCCTACATTCGTCTCCATGTTATTGTGCCTGCCTCAGATATGTTTTAGCTCTTGTATTCTATTACTCTGCCTGGCTTGTATATTCTTGAACGCACTTTGCAACCTTGTCTGTCTCAAACGCACTTTAATATCTATACTGCATTTCCTAACTACCTCTGTTTGATGTCCTTTCTATTCATCAGACACCTATTTATAAAAAAATTCTCTGATATTACATCTTATCTTGTGCCTATCTTAATTTTTTGTCATTTGTATGCAGTCATGTGTCATTGATGTTTAACACCTTTACTAGTGACCACTTTCCAAAGGAGTAGCCCCAAACCACTGAATGTTTGGCTATGTGTCTTCAGAACAGGCTAACATTGTTTCAAGATATTTCAGGGAATGTTATCAGCTTAATTACCTATAAAATACAACAGATGGAGTTCCCACCCTTAAAGGCAAAGTAGTAGTGGCATGTAGAATTTCATTACAAAAATAATTTTATTTATGCCACAACAGTTTTTAGGCCTGAAGTCATAACATCATTCATTTATGTTTTCATTGCTTTTATATAGGTTACTTTGAAATGAAGTTACATTTTTTTAAATTGACTGTTTTGCAAATGTGGCAGTTTATTAATTTCAAAATATCATTTTGACCTGAATTTGACCATAAATTCATATGACAATATCTTTCTTCTGCTGCATGAGTTTCTTAAGAAATTTTCAGGACAAGGCACTTGGATACCAGTCATGTAAAGTACATAGCATAACCTAACAGACAGCAGAATTGCAAATATGTGTACACCTTTCAGAATACATAAAGTATGCTTGCTTCACTACAACATTTATAATAACAGAAAATATCATGTTTTATGAGGAAAGAGAATTATTTTTGGCTCTCATTTCATAACACCTTCAAAGTATGATTCAAATATATTATGAGTTGTTTAGCCGGAAAAAAGAGACATGTACCTATTTGTTAAAAACAGTAATGGAAAAAGCTAAAAAATAACAAAATCCAATATGGGAACATGTCAAATAAAACTCCTATACTGACTGTGACGTAGCGCTTTCAATCCCAAGAAAACAGAACTTCATCAGAGTCTAGTCAAGACAAATCCTGTATCATTAAATAACATTTTTCAATGAATCATCACTATTAAATTATACTCTTAAAGACATATATCACTAAAAATATTCAACAGTTCATAGGTTGCAAACTTGTGTAATGGTAATAATAAAAACATTAAGAAACTTAACCACAAGTCATTTATAATTCCAAAAATTAAAAAAAATGTTACTTAAATTTGATCAGCTCTCAGTGCCAAAATACTATTTCACTGACACCATTAAAGCGTGTGGCATTTAAAAATATCTGCAAGTGCAGCTCTTTGTAGTCCAAGTAATTTTCCCAGTTTCCACCTCTCACATTTTGAGCATCTTCTCAATAATACAAAATAAAAAAGTTCTTAAAGTTGTTATAAGAGTTATCATGCTTACTCAAAGCATTAGTTTGACATTCCTTCCTAATCACTTACTGGTACTAGTAGATTCTGTTTCTAAATTACTTCTGTTTTGCCGATATAGAATTCAGGACAAGACTGGCACTTTGCAACATATATCGCTACACAAGTACCACAATCAAATCTATTATTTAGAATAATGCTTTAAGAATAATCGCGTATCTGTTTATTTTTACAGTCGTGTATGTGACAGCATTGCAGACAAGCACCACACTTTCTCATTTCTTTTAATAATGAAAACGGATGATGCCATTTTATTTATTTATTTAACATTTGTTTACCTGGAAAGTCCGACTTGGAATGAAGCCAATTTTCAGCAGAGGCCGGGGGAGAAATGCTTCAGATGCATGTCTTTGTAAAATACCCTGCCATTTTAAGTTGCCCGCATATTTTTACTCCACATGCTGAAAACGAAGGACCAGACTTTTGTAGGGTTATGCTTTTACAATTTAGTTGTGGTGGTAATGAAGTGGTTAAGATTTTACATAAGAAATTAATACTGCTATGTCTTCTAATGAATAGTTCTTATCAAAAAATCAGTTACTCGTGGAACCATCCATCCCCAAATCATGTGTTACAACAAGAAAAAGATCTTTCACCTCTATTCCCACAAATACAACATCTGCCAAGTATTGTAGTTCACTCACACTCTTCAAAAAGTGCCATGAATCCACCAAAATGTGAGGTTTGTCATCAAACATTTGTTTAACCTAAAGTCAATGTATTTAGCCATAGATTCAGTTTTACAGCCACCTGCTGCGACAACAAGTCTCATTGAAGGCTTAGTTAATGATTTGTGAACCTTAGAGATTCCAAACGGGGAAGGAATCAATAGTTTCTCAACTTTTAGATTATAAACTAAATGTGAATTAAAAGCACCAAAGGCTTAGCAGATTACTTGAAACAAACAATTTATTGAGTTAGGGCTTTCGGAAACAAACTGTGTTTTTCCTTCTTCAGACAAGGTACTACCATTTTGCAGACTGTATAAATAACACATACAATGCCAATTAACTGATTGTTAAAACTAATTGAATAGTTTTAAAGTGACAGATACAATTCAGTAGATTTTACCAAGCCAAAGGAATACACCTTAGGCAAATACACTTAAGTCACAGAATCCTAACAATTCAACCAACATGTAAAAAAATGATGCTGTGTATGAATGTTAAAAAACACTTAATAAAATTGTTGTTAAACAAATCCAATAAAAAATACTTATTAGACCATTAAAAACAAATCTTCCATGGCACTAATACTTTAACTAAACTGAAGGCTCACATGTAAAGTCAGTAAAACTATTATCTGTTTAAAGCCAACTTCTTTAGAAAACATTTTATAGAGACCATTTCGTTTAAACCTGGGGGTAAGTAAGCAGCAGTAGAAATTTGCCATTTGAGTTCATCAATTTCCAGATTAATCTGCCAAGGCCCTCCTCTAATGTCTGTATTAATTTGTTTTAACACAGAGAACTTAAAAGCGTGGTCTGGAAAATCTGCGATGTGCCTAGCCAAAGCATTGTTTGTATCCCTTTTGTTAACAGCATAAATGTGCTCATAAATGCGTGTCCTGAGCTTTCTTTCAGTCTTCCCGATATAGAAAGCTTTACAGGCCTGGCACTTGGCACAATAAACCACTCCCTTAGATTAACACGAAAATCTATCATTAGGTTTATATACCCTCTCCCTTATTTCAAAATGGTGATTCGTGTTCAGGTACCTACACTGTTGACACCTCCCGCATTTAACCATGCCTTTACTAGTATTGGGGTGTGGGTTACTGGAATATTGCAGCAACTGTTTCAAGTTCTGCCCCCTTCTAAAGGTAATCTTGGGTTTATTACCAAAAAGTTTAAATAGGGAGGGGTCCTCCATAATGAGGGCCCAGTTCTTATAAAGAGTTTGTCTAATAAAAGAGTGGTTAAGGTTGTAAGTAACAACAAAACTTATGTGGTGGCAGTCTTTGGCGTTACATAAAGAAACAACCCTCTGGTGAACGGGAGAGAAGCCCTCACCCAAAGCTTGAGTTGTACCTAAAAGGGGTGTAAAATAGCCAATCTGCCTTTTAGTAATGACCTCGGTGGAGATACCAGAAACTAGGCTCAGAGGGTATCCTCTCTTAAGAAACATACGTTCAAGCTTAGAACATTCATCCATGAAATCTCCCTCATTGGAGATCATTCGGGCTGCCCTGACTAACTGCCCCTTAACCACTGCTCTCTTTTGGTGGTAGGGGTGGCAGCTAGAAAAATGAAGGAAACAGTTGGAATAAGTGGGCTTCCTATAGATGGTACTTTTAAATCTTTTTCTACCCACATCCTTATGCAGACTAATGTCAAGAAAATTAATAGATTCATTTTGTAGGTTGAATGTAAACTCCAAAAAATTAGTTGAAGCTGAAATCAATTCAATAAATTCTTGAACACCTTCAGTCGGCCCTTTCCACAAAATGAACATATCATCTTGGTACCTTGTGTACCATTCTATGTTTTCTTTAAACACAGCCGTTTTAAAGAGGAAGGTGGTCTCCCAATGAGCCATTATGCAGTTGGCAAAACTGCCACCACAGGGGGATCCCATCGCCACCCCTGATTTTTGCAAGAAGATCTCTCCCTCATAGGTTCATAGGTTCATAGGTTCATACTAGGCTATCTGCCCAAGGGCATTCACAAGCCTAGCCCATAGTTATGTGGCTTTCGCCACCCCTTTAGTTTGAATAAAAACTATGCCTATCATTTTTCTGTGCCTCTGTCAAGCAGTGACACTGAAGTAATCCCTGGGGTATATCTGCGATCTCCCATCCATTGGTCAAGATTCCTCTTGAACAAGGCCAGCGAGGTGCTCTGCCTCACATGTACCGGGATTTTGTTCCACAGCATAGGGAGTCTCTGGGTGATGAATCTGTCCCTCCAGCACGTTCTATTTATAACCGTGTCAAGGTTTAAGTCTCCCGCCCTTGTGGTTCTGAGGGATCTAGATTTTTTGAGGTGAAGCATATTCATCAAATCTGGGTTTGACATGGCCTTATATGTCAGGCACAGGTCACCTCTGAGCAAGCGGTATGAGACTGAATAAAGCTGGAGTTCTTTCAGTCGGGCAGCATAAGACATATTTTTGAGACCCTTTATCCTTTTGGTGAGGAACTTTTGGGGCCTTTCAAGCTGCATCAGGTGTCTGGTCAGATACATTCGAACGGGCATTATACTCAATCATAGGTCTAATGAGTGATGAGTACAGGAGGACAATGACCTCCCTTGATCTAGATGTGAATCCCTTCATGATCAGGTGGGCGATATAGAAGGTTTTCCTAACTACTTTAGCAACATGAGTGTCAAACGAAAGACTACTGTCAACTTGGGTCCCCAGATCCCTGATGACTTTTTCTGTGCTCAGTGGATTGTCACCTATATGGTAGCTAGGGGTAACCTTGTTTTTCCCGAAGGGTATGACTATGCATTTTTTGGCGTTTAACTTCAGGCCATGGCTCTGGCACCAGTTATCTGTTTCTGTGAGGCCCTTCTGAAGGATATCTGTGAAAGATGTGTTTTCGACTATGGCGCCCAGTTTGCAGTCATCTGCAAACTTTGTCAGCCATAACCCTCCTGTGTTTGCTTGTACTTCAGAAAAGTAGATGCCGAACAAGAGTGGACCCAGGACTGAGCCCTGTGGGACACCACTTGTGACAGGCTTTGAGTCTGACATGGCTCCAGCAACTCTGACCCTGTGGGTTCTGTCGCTTAGCCAGTTTGCAACCCATCTTGTGATGTATGGGTTTACATTCAAGCTGATGAGTTTTTCGATGATACCTGAGTGGGGTATTGTGTCGAAGGCCTTTGCCAGGTCGAGGTAGGCTGTATGGACTGCCTTTCCCTCATCAATGGCCTTGGTGACTGTCTCGAAAAAGTCAACCAAGTTTAAGAGGCAGGATCTGCCTTTGACAAAGCCAAACTGGGTTGGATCCAAAGTCTGCAAGTTCCCTATGTCTTTATTTATGAGTTCCATTATGATCCTCTCCATGGCTTTGCAGATAAGGCTTGTCAAGCTAATGGGGCGGTAATTTCCAGGGTCTGTGGAGGCACCGCCCTTATGAAGTGGGACCACAGTCGCGTGCGCCACTCCTTGGGTACGTATCCTGAGGTGAGGCTAAGATTAAACAGCTGTCCTAACTGTGGGTTTAATTCCTCGTTGAGTTCATGAAGCACACAGCCGGGGACACCATCCGGTCCCATGGATGCTGTGTTTTTGCCTTAGTGAGGGCAGTTCTCACCTGGGCGTTGGAGATGTTTGGGGGCTACAATCCTCTGGAATAGATATCTCTCCTTTTGGGGAGGGGAGAAGTTTGCACTGAACCTGTCAGCCAGTATGTTAGCAATGTGTGTAGGTTCAGTAATTTTCACATCATTTTGAACTAATTCTGAGCATATCTGGGAGTTTCCTCCTAGGTTTCTAACATAGCTAAAGAAGGCCTTATGATTGTCTTTAGAGTCCTTGGCGATTTTTCTCTCAAAATTTGCCTTGGATGATTTTATGAGAGCTCTTAGTTTTTACTTATAATGATCAAAGGTGTCTTACCTTTCAAGGATTTTGCTCTATCTTGTAGTAGCTTCCTCCTTTTGTTGTAGAGCTTGTTTATGGCTGGGGTCCACCAGACTGGACGCTTGCCTTTGGTACAGAGAGTCTTAGTTTTGTTTGGGATTGCCTGATCCATGCAGTCCTGTAGGTGCTGGTAGAAGGCATTTGTAAGTGATTCAGCGGTTTGAGTAATGTTTACCACTGGCTCAGGGGCCTTAAAGGAGACCACACTAGTTTTTAGAAGTGTGAAATCGGCTTTTGAGAAGTTTTTCACTGTGGTCTTTTTTGTTTCAGGTGGGGGCGGGATGAGGACCTCCAGCGAGATTAGTTTATGATCTGATCTCACCAGTGAGGGGTATACTTCCGGTGTTGAACATTTTGATCCCATGTTCGTGGGACATCAAGCCACATAAAGTTGTTACTCAACACTAAATCTAACAAGGAGGTGATGACATAAATGGTGTTATTGTCGCATTTCCTTGCAGACATAAAATCCCTAATCCACTCGATCCCCAAATCCTGGGGAATCACTGTGTAGAGTTCCTTTACGTCTACTGTCAACATTTTGTAATCTTCCTTGAAAGGGATGGTCGCAAGATGGGTTAAAAAACTCCAAGAGTCCTTGCATATTTGGAGCTCGCTCTCAACTAGGGGCCTTAAGATGCTATCCACATACTTGGCACAACCATAGGAAATAGACCCACGCCCGTCAACAATGGGTCTAAAAGGGGGGTCAATAATCCGCTTATGGATTTTAGGAATGCCAAATAGGGATGCCATTCTGGGGGCTGGCATAGTCAGAAAATCAAACAACTCTAAGTCAATAGCCTTTTCAATAAAAAGCTCGTCTAAAGCAGCCCTAAACTTAGCGTAAGCCACATTAACCTCATTGAGACAAACTTGTTGGTAAGGCAAATTCTTAAGATATTTGGTCATACATGCCATATATGTACTGTGATTCATACAAACTAGGCCCCCTCCCTTATCCGGTTTGATAATCCTGATTTTGCAATCGATCAGCAATTTAATAAAATCGCGCTCATTTTGAGTGATGTTATAACAATGTTTCGTGGTTCTTAAACCTGAATCAGCACAAGCCCTAAAATCCAACTCACACATTTTCTCAAAAGCCAAAATACTAGGGTGCAGAGGTGGGTTAAAGGTACTTGAAACACGCAAAAAGTTGGCAAGGGAGGGGGACGGACCCAAAACAGCATTGAGGTTAATTTTGCGTACAAAAAGTTTCAAATCCACAATGGAATCTACTAAGTTCATCCCTGAATCTGGGACGAAAGATAAACCCAAGGCAAAAAAGTCAATAATATCTTGTGGGAAAGTCAAGTCAGAATAATTATAAATAAAAAGTCACCAGCAGAGTTAGGCAGCACTTGGGGTTCTAAAAACCCCTCTACTACTACCTCCTGCGCTGGTTCCTTCATTTGCCTGTGCGTCCTTGTTGGTTGGACACTCTCGGATTGTTCTGCCCATTGCCCTGATGTAAGTGAAAACCCTGTTGCATGGACATCGAGGGCTGGTTAGACTGAGCAGGATTGTCTGTGTTTCTATTTTGGTTCCTGTTAACAGCAGCTCGAGTGTTAGCAGCAGGGAAGGTGTTAGAATTATTTGCATTGTTCCTAATTCTTTCACTTCGTCTGGGCACATTTTCCTCATTGAAACTGTCCAGCTCTTGATCCCCATTCTCACCTGGTGTGTCCTGATCCACATTGTGTGTACTCAGAAAATTGTTAACCAAAACAGGTGGGGGGGGGGGGTAGGCAGTCCCAGAAGAATACTGCTGAGTGTCTCTTACAATTTTCTTTTTCTTAGCAGAAGCCAGCTTGATAATAGTGACCTCAATACTGTTGAAAATCCTCATATATTCATACTTGTAGCGAGGAAAGTCAACATTGGATGTGATGTCAAAGTCCATCTGTTCTAATTCAGCTTTAAAAATAGCCACCTGAACTTGGTACTGCTTAACCATTAATTTAATAAAGTCAAAACCTTGTTTGTTAAACAGCTCAATGAGTTCCAAGTGGAATTCAGACTGGTTTACCAGCCCAACAGGATAACGCCATTGTATAAGCCCCTTCGGAATAATTTCTTTCTTAAGGCATTCTTCTAAATAGGAAATTTCTAGCTGCAGCTTTCTGCAGCGAAAAAAGTTTGTAATCAAATGCATTAATAGTATTAGAAAGATTAGAGGGCGTGTTATCTGAAAAAACAGTGGCGTTGGTTGAAACAGTATTGCCAAAAAAGTTTTCTTTACCTAGAAAGCTTCCTAGCTTTGGTGGCAAGTCATTTGAATTCACATGGTTGTCAGTATTCACAACAAAATGTGAGCCTTCATTCAAAGGTGTTGTCAGTGGTGCCTCGATGTTACCACTTGAGTCGCCCACAGACCTTCGACTGCCTTCAGCATTGTTTCTGTTGGAAGAAACAAGCAAGCTTCCACTGCTCACATTAGAAAGTGGGAGAGGTCTCCCAGAAACACTCAAACCAGGAAGTTGTTGTGCACTATGTCGCTGCACACAAGGATTCTGTAAAACAGGACTCCGTTGCCTGGCTGCCTCAGCCAAGCCATCTACTTTCTGCATCAGACTGTCAATACACCCCATTACCAAATCTAATAGGGCTGTTAGGTTGCCGGTGGCATTCGACTCTCCAGATCTTACATTTCCAATAGATTCTCCACTTGGAATGGGCTCTTCCTGAGTAAAAAGCGAGCCCTGTGAATCTGCTGCACTTTGGTTTGCCATGTACACGAACTACACAAAAAGGCAAACACACAAACTAAGAATCAAAAGCACCAAAGGCTTAGCAGATTACTTGAAACAAACAATTTATTGAGTTAGCGCTTTCGGAAACAAACTGTGTTTTTCCTTCTTCAGACAAGGTACTACCATTTTGCAGACCTTATAAATAACACATACAATGCCAATTAACTGATTGTTAAAACTAATTGAATAGTTTTAAAGTGACAGATACAATTCAGTAGATTTTACCAAGCCAAAGGAATACACCTTAGGCAAATACACAAGTCACAGAATCCTAACTAACAATTCAACCAACATGTAAAAAAATGATGCTGTGTATGAATGTTAAAAAACACTTAATAAAATTGTTGTTAAACAAATCCAATAAAAAATACTTATTAGACCATTAAAAACAAATCTTCCATGGCACTAATACTTTAACTAAACTGAAGGCTCACATGTAAAGTTAGTAAAACTATTACCTGTTTAAAGCCAACTTCTTTAGAAAACATTTTATAGAGACCATTTTGTTTAAACCTGGGGGTAAGTAAGCAGCAGTAGAAATTTGCCATTTGAGTTCATCAGTTTCCAGATTAATCTGCCAAGGCCCTCCTCTAATGTCTGTATTAATTTGTTTTAACACAGAGAACTTAAAAGCGTGGTCTGGAAAATCTGCGATGTGCCTAGCCAAAGCATTGTTTGTATCCCTTTTGTTAACAGCATAAATGTGCTCATAAATGCATGTCCTGAGCTTTCTTTTGGTCTTCCCGATATAGAAAGCTTTACAGGCCTGGCACTTGGCACAATAAACCACTCCCCTAAATTCACACGAAAATCTACCATAAGGTTTATATACCCTCTCCCTTATTTCAAAATGGTGATTCGTGTTCAGGTACCTACACTGTTGACACCTCCCGCATTTAACCATGCCTTTACTAGTATTGTTTATTCAGTATTCTACTGAATTGTATCTGTCACTTTAAAACTATTCAATTAGTTTTAACAATCAGTTAATTGGCATTGTATGT
Organism: Protopterus annectens; assembly: GCF_019279795.1. NCBI lineage: Eukaryota > Metazoa > Chordata > Ceratodontiformes > Protopteridae > Protopterus > Protopterus annectens. The sequence goes on from NC_056732.1 coordinate 1,111,794,154, forward strand.
GTTATTTATAAGCTCTGCAAAATGGTAGTACCTTGTCTGAAGAAGGAAAAACACAGTTTGTTTCCGAAAGCGCTAACTCAATAAATTGTTTGTTTCAAGTAATCTGCTAAGCCTTTTGTGCTTTTGATTCTTAGTTTGTGTGTTTGCCTTTTTGTGTAGTAAATGTGAATTAAAACTATAATTTAAAATTATCTTGCTAGAAACAGATCTAACTGATTGTAAGCAGTATTCACTTCTTTATTGGAAACTGAAACTAAATATTTTCCATTGTTCAAATATTCAGATAGATAAAGTGATCCCTAACAAGAGTACTACCCCCTTTATCTGGTTTCATAATGTGAATGTTTGGATTCCCCTTTAGGTAATTTAACAAAACCCTCTCTTCCCTGGTTAAGTTGTAATACAATCTCTTTTTCTTATAATTACAAAAAGTATTCCATATGTCCACTTGACAACATTTTTCAAACCAAGACAAAGGGGGAGTCAAAGATGGTGAAAGTACTTTTTCTGGATAAAACCCTGCCGACATTATTAATGGAATAGTTAAAAAATAAATGAAAATTAAGTTTCCTCACATATAGTTTTAATTCAAGAAAAGTGCCAACCATGTTAAGTTCACTAGAAGGGACAAAACTAAAACCCTTCATAAAAAAAAATTATCATAAGTAGAAGTGATGGTGAAGTCACTGTAATTTTGAATTTTGTAGTTCTTGTATTGAAAAACAGTACCTGTTTTATAATTTGTTTTTCAAATGTCAGTCAACATTCTCAACCACTTCTCAACCTGGATTTCTTATAAGAATTCTGCTGGACCTGCTAACTGGTACCCAGGTTGGTTGCCACTGAATTGTTGGGATCTCCATGGTATTTGTTGTTTTCTGCAAAAATCCTGCTATTTTCCTTGAAACTCAGTCATTTCTTTCCAGATGCCTTCACTAGGGGCACTTTGATAAAAAGTTTTGTTATTAGAAACAGCAGGGGTTTATGGGTAGGCACATTTTTGATAGTAGTCATCCTTGTCCCTTCTAAATTCTTAACTTTTTTCTGGCCAATAAATTCACATTGTTTGTCTACCTCCTCAGAAATGCTTTGATAACGTTCCTAATGAACTGAAAATAGTAAATCATGAGTAATAGTCTGCAGATCCTTAACTCATTCACTGCAATGGAGCTCAGGATGTTTACACTGCAACTTCCAATGGGCGCAGCCTAAGCCTTTTGACAGAATCAAATTACGTCCTCACATTTCAAACAAATGTTCATATCTCTGGAACCATAGAGGTTACTAAAGAAGTGTAAATGGCAAACTCTTCAGCACAAACTATTTTTATAGTGGTAATATTCTTTACGTTCTAGGTCTCAAACTGAGTTTTATAAGTCACAGTAAACACAATAATTATTACACTTGTAATATTTTATAAACAACTTACAATATCTCAGCAACCACTTGTGTTCTAGGCCTCAAACTGAGTTTTGTAAGTCACAGTAAACACAATAATTATTACACTTGTAATATTTTGTAAACAACTTACAATATCTCAGCAACCTCTCATGTTGTATGCATAAAGTCAGCAGCATGTTATTCATTTAGCTGTGAGCTTTCATGTAAGGCTAAGGGTTCTGTCTGTGTTACTTGGTTGTTGAGATATTTAGAAAAATGGGAACATTATATATATATATCAATTAATATCATAAAAATAACAGTTAATATCAATTTGCCTACACTAGACAGAGGTCAAGATCAGACAGGAGTCCCCATGGACTATGATGCTTGCAGATGACATTGTGATCTGTAGTGAGAGTAGGAAACAGGTGGAGGAGACCCTGGAGAGGTGGAGATGTGCTCTAGAGAGAAAAGGAATGAAGGTCAGCAGGACTAAGACAGAATATATGTGTGTGAATGAGAGGGAGGATAGAGGAATGGTGAGGTCAAATATTAATGCAGTTGAGTTTGCCGTTGTGTAAGCTTTAAGATGAACTCTTTTAAAATCTTTCTACACAGCATAGTTTTGGAATTATTAATGCAAGTATGAACAAGTGTTATTTGATGCCTAGAGCCATCAGTAGGAGTTAACTGCAGATGCACCTGGGGGGCTAACGACTATTTTGTTCAGTGAAAGCACTTACGTAAAATAAACAGTTGGATATTCCATTCCCTGCTCGTTTTCTTTTCTTGTTCCGATGCACCTGGGGGTGTCACTCGGATGCTAGGAGTTAATCTCTCATTCCATATTCATCATTTTTAGACTATTATCTTTGATCAGAAATCACATGAAATTTAAGCCAGTCTAGTCAAATAATTCCAAAAGTGCATAGTGGAGAGCAGAACCCTCTTCCAAACCATTGGTAAACTTAAAAAGGCTTAGTCCGTTAGGTACTTACTGGACCTGAATACACTTGTTAAAAAAAAACTTAAAAAATCTCTTTCAAAGTCTCACCTGAATCGGTGTTGTTGAACTCTTCACTAGGTACTCTAGACAGATGTAACTTTTTTAAACCAGCCATCCAAACTGAAATGGTTATATAACACTACAAGTGGCACCTAGCAATACAAGGCCCTAGCAGAGATTCACATAGGGTAGGTGCAACGCAGTGCATAGTATAAAATTGCATGAGCAGTTATCATATGTATGGGCATATGATCACATAGACATGTATAATGAAAGGGACTTAGTCAAAGTGTATCGCCCACAAGTGGAACAGACAAACTAGGTTTGCAAATTCATGTGGACACAGGAATATGTTTTGCATTAACTATTTTAGCTACAGGGACCCTTCAGTGATCTACATGGGTCCTGCTAGGACTATCACAAATGTCGGCCTCACAAATATTATATCAGTTCTGTGACATTATTGCACAATATGTAGAGGAGCATATCTGGTTTCTCAGGACACCAGAGAAGAGAACTAACAGCACTGAGACTTTCTAAGAGATAGCTCTTTTCCCTAAGGTTCTGGGAACCACAGATTTCTTTAATGTTGTTTTTAAGGCCTCTCTGCTCCAGATAGCCAGAGATATGTAAACAGGAAGGCTTATCATGTTTGACATGTATGACAGATGTTTGACCTACACAAGTAATTCCTGCAAGAGAGACTTCCCACATGGTCGCTTGAGTGGTAAATGCACACACATGCCAGAGAAACGGGCCTATACAGATGCATAAACCAAAGAATTCAAAAAAACAAACATAACAGAACTGCCAGCAAACTGCAAAAGTTGAATAGTGTTTTGATATCTCAGCTGAAATGCCTTCAGAGGAATACCAGAATGCTATTAAACAGGCCTATACACACAGGTACCATATATGCTGAGACCTGCTGTGTGCTGTGTGCTGCAGGTTTTACTAGATGTGCCCTATGACCCTGATAAGTCCCCTTAGACTGTACAGGAAATGTCCTCTAATACAACCTATGCTGAAACCTGAAAGTTAGTAGAGCAGGTGTTCAGACTAATGAAAGTATGTTTCCAGTGTTTAAATACATTCATAGGGGTACTGAAATGTTGCTCAAACATATGCAGAAAGATGTTTGCTATAAGTGTCATGATCTACAACATGGTGCAACTAAATAGAGCAGCAGGAGAGCAACATGGCACAACCTGCCATACAGGTTGCAGCAGAAGTACAAGTACATGATGGAGTATCTGAGGAGAAATATATATTAGAAGAACCACAGATAAGTCAGAGACAGGCAGAATGCATTGCAACATTGGCAAAGAGACTTTGATTGGTCCACAGCTTTTTGCCATGACATACAAGACAGAATAAAATGATGTATGCAATATCACACACAGGCTATGCAAAGCAATGCATGGATTGGCCACACTGTGCATTAGACATCAGCATACATTCTGACACACACACAGGTTAGGGGGTGGAAAGGGCACAGTCATTAGGTGGGGACACAGTAACAGGATAACTGCAAAACAGGAGATGAACATTGTAGCCAGATGGGGAGATTGTGGGGAGTCAGAAATCTTGATCACCAGTGGTGGGGTTGGGCTGCCATAACATGATTGTTGCTGCTATCTAGTGTGTTACCTTGTGTCATCAAGCTTGAATCTGTCCTTTGGCAGGGAAGAGGGCAGAACCATGTGGCCACACAGGTGAACCCTAAGGAGGCATCCTATATGTTGATCTTGATGAGTGATGCTCCAGCCAGTATGTGTCTAGGAGTGGCAGGCCATGTGCCTACAAATGGCAATGATACTATCTTACTGTCTGTGTAGTCCAATCTAGGATGCCCTGTGTCTGAGCACCTTACATCCAGGCCATCCCAAAGCCACAGATTGTATGGCAAGCAAAGGCAGACCAGATGGGAGTTGTGGTGTGTCTCATGGCTGCACTTATGAAGGCTGCATTTACTGTCAGTGACCTCACTACCTAAGTCTAGTCCAGATCACTGTGCATCTGGTACGTGTTTTCCTACAAGCCATGGTGAATACTCACTAGTTCCATATCAATGTGCATAGCAGCTATTTGTGCCACAGTCACTGATTTGCACATTTGCTGTTTGATTTTGAATGTCTCATACACATATCAGGGACAGTGCTGGACTCATGGCAGTATCACAACATACTGTGTCTCTCCTCTATAGTGGGTATGTCCACTTCAGAGCATATCAAATGCTATGTGGGTGAGGACATAGGTAGAGCCAATATGACACACTTTGTCATGCACTAGTGAGGCTGTGTGTTCAGCCACTACTTCTATAGGGGCTTCTTTAATGGTGGATGTGGATGACCCCTTCCCTTGAAGTGTTGCAGACAGTGTCACAGTGTCATGCTCTCATCATCGACTGCAAGTGCCCTATTGATGTCAGTCGTGTGTCAACCTGTTGTGCTAGACCCTCCACCACTTGAAAATATAAACACACAAAACCATGTGACAGCATTGTTTGCCCACACATATATACATATGCCTCCATTTCCCTGATAATATTAATTGCTCAGAAGATGTAACTTGCTATGCAGGATTTTACAATTGCAGACCAGAAGTGTCCAGAAGGACATAAACTCAAATGGGCCATAAGCAATGCTTCTTTTCAGTTGTGCAATGGTATCTGCTATAGTACACTATAACAGACATTAATAAACTGGTACTTCCCCTACTGATATATGAATAGTTGGTAATAGGCCTGCTCCTACATCCAGGTCACCAGAAGTATGAGGGGTCAATATCTCCATTAGCAAATGACACAAAAAAACTCCTCAATGTCTTTCAGCCACTTCTGTGTTGATGGTCCTCACCCTATGTTGGACTTGTCTACTGTGATATCCCATTTCCTTTCCTCTGCATACGGTATCATCCTGGCAAACCTCCACTGCACCTGCTGCACAGACATCCTATGATCACCCATGCCATTTGTATCCTGCACCGGCCCCTGCCAAGTCTGTTCCTGATACTACTTGTCTGCAACACCTTTGCACAGTAGCTGTGTACCATAAACAAAAGAAAGGCAGGACACTGCTGTATGAATACTTTTAATCCACCAAAAAGATTCACAGGTTAGCGCTTTCGGGATAAACCCTTCTTCAGACAATATGAAAATCATTACAAAACAATTATATACATTGTGACTAAAACAACCAGTTTAAAAGAACCAATCAGTTAAAAACATTTAGAAAACTATTAGTAAAAAACACGCCTCTTCTGCAATGCCGGTTTTAAAGGGACCAGGTCATTTAAGCCTGGTTCCCTATGTGCTTGTAGTTCTATAATCCACCTTGCTTCTAAGAACTCTGTTCTTTCTTTAACATCACCCCCTCGTATATTCATGAACACATTAGCTATCACTCTAAATTTAAAAGAATGTGTAGGGAAAGACTCAACATGTTTGTATAGTGCATTATGTATATCTTTATTCCTTATGGCACAAATGTGCTGTAATATCCTGACTTTAAACATTTTATTGGTCAAGCCAACGTAAAATGAGGTACATGCTGAACATTCAGCTATATAAACTATGTTTTCTGTCCTGCAATTCGCTCTACCTTTAAATTCAAATATTTTACCACTATTAGGGTGTTGGAATATGATATTATTTTTATTAATATAAGAACATGCTTTACAATTGCCACATATTGTGGTGCCTATATTCATGGGAGGATATTTAATATTATGGGCATTATCCTCAGTGCATAATAGATCTTTTAGATTTTTATTTAGGCCTATAGCCAATGCACGGTCTAGGGCCCACTAGCTCACTCAACCTCTTGTCACTCCTCAAAATGTTCCAATTCCTTTCAAGTATATTATAGATATCCCTACTATTGCTGTTGTAAGTAAAGTAGAGTCTGGATTTGCTAGAAGTATCATAGTGACCAACATCTCTTGGCATCATCCCTTCATTGCATCTCAACCAAGGTTTGTACCTATCCTTTCTCTTACACTTTCCATCACATATCGCTCTTTCAACAATGCTCTTGTTATAGCCCTTGTTGACAAAATTTGTTGTTAACCCAGAAATTTCTGTTTGAAAATTGGAATCCTCAGTGCAGAGTCTAGATGTCCTGCACACTTGCCCCTGTATAATGTTAGGAAACAAGAACCGAAGATGCATGCTGCTAAAATCTAGCAGACTGTTTTTCCAGCATTCTTTTCTATGTAATCCTGAGGAAAAGCCCTTATTGGTCATGTATAAATCAACATCCAAGAAACTGATGTTGTACTGGGAATGAATCATTGTAAATTTTAGAAAGGTGGTTGTAGAATGCAAATAATCTAAAAATAATTCCAATGTGACTGTGTCCCCCCTCCATAAAATGAAAATATCATCCACAAAACGGGAGTATGTGACAATGTGCTTATTCCATCTTGAATTAGCTATTACAAAACTTCTTTCCCAAAATGAAAGAACCAGATTTGCATAGGTATTGGCACAGGGGGTGCCCATGGCAATCCCCTGTGCCTGCCTATACATCTGGTCACCACTTAAGAAAACATTATTTTCCAAGACTATCAACAACAAAGTTGTCACTAAATGTATCTTAGCGGTCGATTCACCCATCTCTTGCATTAACCTCTCAATAGCTTTCACCCCATAATCATTATTAATCACTGTGAACAAGCTTTCTATGTCCAGCGTAACCAACAATAACTCTGTAGTGGGATACTTCCCATCAACTTCTTTCAATAACTGTAAGAAACATTTGGTGTCCTTCAATACATTTGGTAACTTTTCCAACAGTGGCTTCAGAGTGCATTCTAACCATATGGAAGCATTTTCAGTTACCCACCCCCTCCCTGAAACAATGGGTCTAAGGGGTGGGTCTTCCAGGGATTTATGAACTTTGGGTAAGGCTTTTAACAATGGTGTAACGGGTTTACTAGTTTTTAAAAATTCAAACAGCTCATCATTGATTTTCTGTTGCCCATGTAAGTCATGCAAACACAAATTCACTTTTTCAACAATCATTTTAACAGTCAATGGATTAATTTTCACATATACTTGATCATTCAAAAGCATCTGCTGCAGTTTGTTTCTATAAAAAGTGCTATCTAACACAACGACTGCCCCCCCCTTGTCTGCAGTCTTAATAACCAAATCATGGTTTTGTATTAACCCTTGTAAAGCCTGTTGTTGTGCAAATGTCAAATTAAAATACTTTTTGTGTCCATTAGCTCTAAAGTATTCCTCTAAATCCCTTTCACAGCTATCAATAAACATGTGCATGGCAGGTGAAAATTGCGGTACAAAACAACTAGGTCGTCGTAGTTGCATATTAGTAACCACTGCATTGTCATTGTTATATAAACATTTCAAAGCTAAATTCCTGCAAAAGAGCATGATGTCCATTACTGTCTCATTGAATACCCCTGCTCTACCTGGCACAAACGTCAGTCCTTTACTCAGTACACTATGTTCTCCTTCAGTCAGCGTGTGTGATGATAGATTATATACAATATTATCAACAGAATCATAAGTCAAAAGGCAGTCCTTCTCCTTTTGTCCTGTTCCCTGCCCTCGCTCAATGATCTCTTCCACGCCCCTCTCTTCCTTACGGGAGCTGGAAGATGGTGTAAAAAATGCCTACCTGGTGTTTCTTTAGGACGAGCTCCCTTGGATATATCATCCTTCTCAAATACAATATCATCGTTGGCCAATGTTGTTTGACCATGCTCTAAGTCGAGGACCTCTCTGTCCCCTATATTCTCTCTGTCCGCTGTTGTCACTGCTGGTAACACCGGAAAGTCGGCCTCAGTCAGGCGACAAGGTTCAGCAGATGCTGTATCAGATAAAACTGTAGCTGTTGTTACTATAGATAAATTAATAGAACTATTATTGTTCGTATTTCCACACGGCTGATCCACCGTTGTCTTCTCTGTACTCGCACGAGTAACTCTGCTGGGTAATCGTCGTCTCTGATTGACGTCATCAATACGCTGTTGGCTGGAATGGTTATGGCGCGGCCAAACGAAAATGTTCCCAGTAGAGAAATCGGAGTAATCTCTCTTTAGTTTATTGATTTTTTGTGCACGCAATTTCTCATTTGCTTCATTGAACATGGATTCAAGTTCAATTAAGCGTCGGTTGTGTGCAACACTTGTATAGTCTTTATCCAAGACTGATTGTATTTCTTGTATCTCTTTTCGTAGACGTTCTGTTTCAGGTGAAAAAAAGTTCTTAATCAAATCCATATAACGGAAGCTGGTCTCGATATTAAGAGATTGCCACTGAGCTAAAAGTTCAGGGTATCTATCACCCTGGGTAGGCATGCACAAGATGCGCATGCCACGGGGTACAATTCCATAGGCTTGACAGGCATCAAAATGATAAGTTTGCCAAGTTAATCGCTGCAATCTACCCATCTTGTAGCTAAGGTCTCTACATAGCTCCTCAAAATTCTTATCCATTGCTACGGGTACTTTTTTGCTACTCACATTGTCCATTTTGTTGATGGTAAAACCCAACTCCAAAAGTGGATTGTCCCGTAATAAAGAGGTTAGAGAATGAGTTACAATACCATCAGCCTGGTTGGAACCTTGGTTGCCATATTCTGCACTTGTAGTAGGCTGTTCAGCCATTCGGTTCCCCACAGCATGCATAGTACGTATAACACAATGAAAATCCAACGAAAACAAAATAAACGTACTAATGCCAAAGTCCGCCTAACAAGAAATAAAGACTACAAACAAAAGAAAGGCAGGACACTGCTGTATGAATACTTTTAATCCACCAAAAAGATTCACAGGTTAGCGCTTTCGGGTTAAACCCTTCTTCAGACAATATGAAAATCATTACAAAACAATTATATACATTGTGACTAAAACAACCAGTTTAAAAGAACCAATCAGTTAAAAACATTTAGAAAACTATTAGTAAAAAACACGCCTCTTCTGCAATGCCGGTTTTAAAGGGACCAGGTCATTTAAGCCTGGTTCCCTATGTGCTTGTAGTTCTATAATCCACCTTGCTTCTAAGAACTCTGTTCTTGCTTTAACATCACCCCCTTGTATATTCATGAACACATTAGCTATCACTCTAAATTTAAAAGAATGTGTAGGGAAAGACTCAACATGTTTGTATAGTGCATTATGTATATCTTTATTCCTTATGGCACAAATGTGCTGTAATATCCTGACTTTAAACATTTTATTGGTCAAGCCAACGTAAAATGAGGTACATGCTGAACATTCAGCTATATAAACTATGTTTTCTGTCCTGCAATTCGCTCTACCTTTAAATTCAAATATTTTACCACTATTAGGGTGTTGGAATATGATATTATTTCTATTAATATAAGAACATGCTTTACAATTGCCACATATTGTGGTGCCTATATTCATGGGAGGATATTTAATATTATGGGCATTATCCTCAGTGCATAATAGATCTTTTAGATTTTTATTTCGCCTATAGCCAATGCACGGTCTAGGGCCCACTAGCTCACTCAACCTCTTGTCACTCCTCAAAATGTTCCAATTCCTTTCAAGTATATTATAGATATCCCTACTATTGCTGTTGTAAGTAAAGTAGAGTCTGGATTTGCTAGAAGTATCATAGTGACCAACATCTCTTGGCATCATCCCTTCATTGCATCTCAACCAAGGTTTGTACCTATCCTTTCTCTTACACTTTCCATCACATATCGCTCTTTCAACAATGCTCTTGTTATAGCCCTTGTTGACAAAATTTGTTGTTAACCCAGAAATTTCTGTTTGAAAATTGGAATCCTCAGTGCAGAGTCTAGATGTCCTGCACACTTGCCCCTGTATAATGTTAGGAAACAAGAACCGAGGATGCATGCTGCTAAAATCTAGCAGACTGTTTTTCCAGCATTCTTTTCTATGTAATCCTGAGGAAAAGCCCTTATTGGTCATGTATAAATCAACATCCAAAAAACTGATGTTGTACTGGGAATGAATCATTGTAAATTTTAGAAAGGTGGTTGTAGAATGCAAATAATCTAAAAATAATTCCAATGTGACTGTGTCCCCCCTCCATAAAATGAAAATATCATCCACAAAACGGGAGTATGTGACAATGTGCTTATTCCATCTTGAATTAGCTATTACAAAACTTCTTTCCCAAAATGAAAGAACCAGATTTGCATAGGTATTGGCACAGGGGGTGCCCATGGCAATCCCCTGTGCCTGCCTATACATCTGGTCACCACTTAAGAAAACATTATTTTCCAAGACTATCAACAACAAAGTTGTCACTAAATGTATCTTAGCGGTCGATTCACCCATCTCTTGCATTAACCTCTCAATAGCTTTCACCCCATAATCATTAATCACTGTGAACAAGCTTTCTATGTCCAGCGTAATCAACAATAACTCTGTAGTGGGATACTTCCCATCAACTTCTTTCAATAACTGTAAGAAACATTTGGTGTCCTTCAATACATTTGGTAACTTTTCCAACAGTGGCTTCAGAGTGCATTCTAACCATATGGAAGCATTTTCAGTTACCCACCCCCTCCCTGAAACAATGGGTCTAAGGGGTGGGTCTTCCAGGGATTTATGAACTTTGGGTAAGGCTTTTAACAATGGTGTAACGGGTTTACTAGTTTTTAAAAATTCAAACAGCTCATCATTGATTTTCTGTTGCCCATGTAAGTCATGCAAACACAAATTCACTTTTTCAACAATCATTTTAACAGTCAATGGATTAATTTTCACATATACTTGATCATTCAAAAGCATCTGCTGCAGTTTGTTTCTATAAAAAGTGCTATCTAACACAACGACTGCCCCCCCTTGTCTGCATTCTTAATAACCAAATCATGGTTTTGTATTAACCCTTGTAAAGCCTGTTGTTGTGCAAATGTCAAATTAAAATACTTTTTGTGTCCATTAGCTCTAAAGTATTCCTCTAAATCCCTTTCACAGCTATCAATAAACATGTGCATGGCAGGTGAAAATTGCGGTACAAAACAACTAGGTCCTTCTCAAATACAATATCATCGTTGGCCAATGTTGTTTGACCATGCTCTAAGTCGAGGACCTCTCTGTCCCCTATATTCTCTCTGTCCGCTGTTGTCACTGCTGGTAACACCGGAAAGTCGGCCTCAGTATAACACAATGAAAATCCAACGAAAACAAAATAAACGTACTAATGCCAAAGTCCGCCTAACAAGAAATAAAGACTACAAACAAAAGAAAGGCAGGACACTGCTGTATGAATACTTTTAATCCACCAAAAAGATTCACAGGTTAGCTGGTTAAACCCTTCTTCAGACAATATGAAAATCATTACAAAACAATTATATACATTGTGACTAAAACAACCAGTTTAAAAGAACCAATCAGTTAAAAACATTTAGAAAACTATTAGTAATCAATACGCTGTTGGCTGGAATAGTTGTCTTGGATAAAGACTATACAAGTGTTGCACACAACCGACGCTTAATTGAACTTGAATCCATGTTCAATGAAGCAAATGAGAAATTGCGTGCACAAAAAATCAATAAACTAAAGAGAGATTACTCCGATTTCTCTACTGGGAACATTTTCGTTTGGCCGCGCCACAACTATTCCAGCCAACAGCGTATTGATGACATCAATCAGAGACGACGATTACCCAGCAGAGTTACTCGTGCGAGTACAGAGAAGACAACGGTGGATCAGCCGTGTGGAAATACGAACAATAATAGTTCTATTAATTTATCTATAGTAACAACAGCTACAGTTTTATCTGATACAGCATCTGCTGAACCTTGTCGCCTGACTGAGGCCGACTTTCCGGTGTTACCAGCAGTGACAACAGCGGACAGAGAGAATATAGGGGACAGAGAGGTCCTCGACTTAGAGCATGGTCAAACAACATTGGCCAACGATGATATTGTATTTGAGAAGGATGATATATCCAAGGGAGCTCGTCCTAAAGAAACACCAGGTAGGCATTTTTTACACCATCTTCCAGCTCCCGTAAGGAAGAGAGGGGCGTGGAAGAGATCATTGAGCGAGGGCAGGGAACAGGACAAAAGGAGAAGGACTGCCTTTTGACTTATGATTCTGTTGATAATATTGTATATAATCTATCATCACACACGCTGACTGAAGGAGAACATAGTGTACTGAGTAAAGGACTGACGTTTGTGCCAGGTAGAGCAGGGGTATTCAATGAGACAGTAATGGACATCATGCTCTTTTGCAGGAATTTAGCTTTGAAATGTTTATATAACAATGACAATGCAGTGGTTACTAATATGCAACTACGACGACCTAGTTGTTTTGTACCGCAATTTTCACCTGCCATGCACATGTTTATTGATAGCTGTGAAAGGGATTTAGAGGAATACTTTAGAGCTAATGGACACAGAAAGTATTTTAATTTGACATTTGCACAACAACAGGCTTTACAAGGGTTAATACAAAACCATGATTTGGTTATTAAGAATGCAGACAAGGGGGGGGCAGTCGTTGTGTTAGATAGCACTTTTTATAGAAACAAACTGCAGCAGATGCTTTTGAATGATCAAGTATATGTGAAAATTAATCCATTGACTGTTAAAATGATTGTTGAAAAAGTGAATTTGTGTTTGCATGACTTACATGGGCAACAGAAAATCAATGATGAGCTGTTTGAATTTTTAAAAACTAGTAAACCCGTTACACCATTGTTAAAAGCCTTACCCAAAGTTCATAAATCCCTGGAAGACCCACCCCTTAGACCCATTGTTTCAGGGAGGTGGGTAACTGAAAATGCTTCCATATGGTTAGAATGCACTCTGAAGCCACTGTTGGAAAAGTTACCAAATGTATTGAAGGACACCAAATGTTTCTTACAGTTATTGAAAGAAGTTGATGGGAAGTATCCCACTACAGAGTTATTGTTGGTTACGCTGGACATAGAAAGCTTGTTCACAGTGATTAATAATGATTATGGGGTGAAAGCTATTGAGAGGTTAATGCAAGAGATGGGTGAATCGACCGCTAAGATACATTTAGTGACAACTTTGTTGTTGATAGTCTTGGAAAATAATGTTTTCTTAAGTGGTGACCAGATGTAGGCAGGTACAGGGATTGCCATGGGCACCCCTGTGCCAATACCTATGCAAATCTGGTTCTTTCATTTTGGGAAAGAAGTTTTGTAATAGCTAATTCAAGATGGAATAAGCACATTGTCACATACTCCGTTTTGTGGATGATATTTTCATTTTATGGAGGGACACAGTCACATTGGAATTATTTTAGATTATTTGCATTCTACAACCACCTTTCTAAAATTTACAATGATTCATTCCCAGTACAACATCAGTTTTGGATGTTGATTTATACATGACCAATAAGGGCTTTTCCTCAGGATTACATAGAAAAGAATGCTGGAAAAACAGTCTGCTAGATTTTAGCAGCATGCATCCTCGGTTCTTGTTTCCTAACATTATACAGGGCAAGTGTGCAGGACATCTAGACTCTGCACTGAGGATTCCAATTTTCAAACAGAAATTTCTGGGTTAACAACAAATTTTGTCAACAAGGGCTATAACAAGAGCATTGTTGAAAGAGCGATATGTGATGGAAAGTGTAAGAGAAAGGATAGGTACAAACCTTGGTTGAGATGCAATGAAGGGATGATGCCAAGAGATGTTGGTCACTATGATACTTCTAGCAAATCCAGACTCTACTTTACTTACAACAGCAATAGTAGGGATATCTATAATATACTTGAAAGGAATTGGAACATTTTGAGGAGTGACAAGAGGTTGAGTGAGCTAGTGGGCCCTAGACCGTGCATTGGCTATAGGCGAAATAAAAATCTAAAAGATCTATTATGCACTGAGGATAATGCCCATAATATTAAATATCCTCCCATGAATATAGGCACCACAATATGTGGCAATTGTAAAGCATGTTCTTATATTAATAAAAATAATATCATATTCCAACACCCTAATAGTGGTAAAATATTTGAATTTAAAGGTAGAGCGAATTGCAGGACAGAAAACATAGTTTATATAGCTGAATGTTCAGCATGTACCTCATTTTACGTTGGCTTGACCAATAAAATGTTTAAAGTCAGGATATTACAGCACATTTGTGCCATAAGGAATAAAGATATACATAATGCACTATACAAACATGTTGAGTCTTTCCCTACACATTCTTTTAAATTTAGAGTGATAGCTAATGTGTTCATGAATATACGAGGGTGATGTTAAAGAAAGAACAGAGTTCTTAGAAGCAAGGTGGATTATAGAACTACAAGCACATAGGGAACCAGGCTTAAATGACCTGGTCCCTTTAAAACCGGCATTGCAGAAGAGGCGTGTTTTTTACTAATAGTTTTCTAAATGTTTTTAACTGATTGGTTCTTTTAAACTGGTTGTTTTAGTCACAATGTATATAATTGTTTTGTAATGATTTTCATATTGTCTGAAGAAGGGTTTATCCCGAAAGCGCTAACCTGTGAATCTTTTTGGTGGATTAAAAGTATTCATACAGCAGTGTCCTGCCTTTCTTTTGTTTGTAGTCTTTATTTCTTGTTAGGCGGACTTTGGCATTAGTACGTTTATTTTGTTTTCGTTAGCTGTGTACCATGTGTGCATAGGACTTGCAGTAGCAGCTCATTCAAATGGCTAATACACATTTCTTGGCATTACCTCGATGAGTAGCCATGCAAGTACCTGTCCATCCAAAGACAAAACAAGTTATTCAGTGAGTGTATATGATATGATATACTATGGAATGCACATGATTATGACCAAGGCCTCACTTTTATTGACATGGATAATAGCTGCAGTTACTGCTATGCACAACTTCAACCTCCTCACATGGTAGTATATCCATTAATGCACTTACAGCCCTGGAACCCCACCCAAACCATGGCATGCTATCCCACCATTATCCTTTGTCACAAAGGCAGACACTAATGAGTCAGGCAGATTTGATATGCCTTATTCTCCCTAATAGCTACCACAAGGTTTATAGTTGTGGATGAGGCATTTTACTATGCAGAACTCCTTCCTTAACTCTGTAATGCTACTCATCCACATAACATTTAGTCAAATTCCTCCACATCTCAGTTGTGTGATTATAAGCAGTGTTGCACAAGATGGCGACTGGACTTTATTTCACCCTAACAGCAGATAGTTTACACTGGTTATACAAATGAAGACTGATATTACCAATGTCTATGAATTACTTCCTGCAATGCAGTATCCATATGTATTAGTGCAAGCCATACATATACCATTCAGCAGGAGATATTTGACCTCTGTTCTAATGCATAAGACATGTACACATGTAGCACCTTGGTCAGTGCTGAGCAAATCATGATTTAAAAATTTGCACATGGGACTATAGTTATAGTCCTTGAGTGAAACTACTAAGTGACCATACCTGCTACTGGGAGAGCTTAAAGCAGAACCTCTGCAGGGTGTGCTAGAGACAGTAGGAATTTCCTATTCTTCCAACACAAGGATTTTAAGGAGCATCTGCTGGGCCACTATGATGGCACTGTGAAGAAAGTTGACACCTGGTATGAGCTGGCACTGGTGTTGAGAGATGCTACTGACATCACTCATTTGGGGGAACAATATCATCATCATTATGATGGTCTGTGGAGGAACCACCTTAAACCGCTCCACCAATAAGAGACAGGGGCTCAGGCAGGTGAGCCAGACATGTACTGAAAGCATTTTTCCTGTAAACATTTATTTTCCTTTGGTTAGTATTACTGTCTTTCACTGTATATGCTGTTGTATGAGTATGATTAACAGTTTATGATTTATTTTGCAGCTACCGAGGGTCAATACCTTAACATGACTAGATGATGCAAAAGGTAGATGCACCTCTTCAGGGAGTAGCATGTACACATATTCTGTGGCAGTCCACTCTACAAATCCAATAGTGTTTTTATCATATGTGTGTGATAATTTTGCCATTACATCATTCTTCTGCAGGTGTAGTTGTGGAAGAGGTGGTGGAGTAACCATACTGTAGTCTGGTACATCTGATGCTGAGCCACCAGTGCCCACCTGTTCTGCCTCTCAGGAAGGGACAATGGCCCCTCTGTTGCAAGTGACCTGGAGGGAGTCACTTGTAACCTCCGTATCTGTCACTCAGGAGGGGGGATGAAAACTCCTTTTCTGAAAGTGGACTGAGGGTTTCATCAAGTGCCATTTCAGCATGAAATACAAAGACTGTTGACAGCCAAGCTGCTCTGACATTTGCATGCCTGCACTGACACCATGGAGCATCTTCTGCAAAGACATGAAACCAGTAGACACTTCATATTGGGCCTCTAAACTACTAACTACAACACAAGTGAGTGATCCCTGGGTTTGTTACCCTATAGGCTGGCCTAGCAGAAAATCATGTCATAAGCCCACAATATCCTTTTTCCAGTGTGCTCCCTCCTTATGTGTCATTCTCCATTCCTTTTCCATTGTCCAGCTGTCCCCATCACTCAATGTCCACCTTTTGTATGTATGTATCATCACAGTATCATAATAGAATACTAGGTTAATGACTCAAAGTGCCATTTTAGCCTCACCAAGTTCCCCAAAACCCTAGCAAAGTTCCACAAAATGCATCCTTCACATCCACTGTTCTCCCAAACTGTTGCGTATATACCATGACTATTTATCTATTCAGTGTTTGTGTGACTGCCCCTTCGTACAGTCCTTCTCCCTTTACCCTACCCATAATCATCCTTTGATACCCTCCCCATCTAGGTCTCTCTTTTAAGCAAAAAAAGGTCTCTATTATTCAGAACAATACCCTTCTTTTCCCCATCATTCATGCCTTGTAACTAAGTCTACCGTTTGCCCTTTACCATCCTTCCTATCTACCCCAGTTTCCTTC
>NC_056732.1:1111821407-1111843116 GCF_019279795.1 Protopterus annectens
GATTTAAGGGTATCACAACACTAAACTTGACCACTTCAATTGAGTTGTTTCAAACCATTGGATTCTAATGAAGTCATCATCATCATCATCATGAACTACATAGTTCCCATTTTCTGCATCAACTGTCACCATCTTTCTCAATTCATTGCCACACTCCTACTTTCTTCGACAGTCATGCCTGACTGCTGTGGGTCTTCTCTCACACAATTCATCCATCTCTTTGCTAGAGATCCTCATTCCTGATTGCCTTCTTTCTGCCTGTCCGAAATCTTCTTCACCAGATTGTCTTCTGCTTTCCTGAACATGTGCCCAAACCACTGTAATCTGTTCTCCCTGATCTTCTCTGCAGTTGGAGCTACTTGGGCTTAAGCTCTGATGTCCTCATTTCTTCATCTGTCCCATGGTGTGCATCCTACCACCTATTTCAGGCACATCATCTCCATCACCTCTAGCTTTCTCAACTGCTCTGCCTTCACTGCCCAGGTTTCTGTACCATACAGTAGCACTGTCTGCATTACTATTTTGTACACCTTACTTTTCAGTTTCTTTGTAATTCTTCTGTCATATATTACCCTTAACACTCTGTGCCAGTTAGCTGCAAACCCTCTAATTCTAGCTTTGATCTTCTCAGTCAGACTTCCCTTATCCTCAACCACACCTCCCAGATACTCGAAGCTGTTAATGTATTCCACTATTTTCTACCTCAATTCACAGCTTCTTCTGATTTCCCCATTTGTTGCCATTGCAACTGTTTTGTCTGTACTCAGTTTCATCCCATATATCTTCAATTTTGCATTCCATGCCCCTATTCTTTGCTGAACTTGCTCAGTCTGCTTGTAATTCCACATTTTGTGTATAAAGCAACTTTGACACAGAAGTGTTAGGCTGTGTTTGTGGTATTTTAACCAAATCATATTACAAATGAAAACAAAAACATTCCACTTTATCCTGGAGAAATATATATATATATATATATATATATATATATATATATATATATATATATATATATATATATATATTTTTTTTTTTTTACTTCTAGTGCAAGAAAAACTAAGTCTATATATGTTTTGGACTGGTGGCACACTTTGAATCTTGAACTGAGTTCCTATACCATTATACAAACCCGAGCATAAAACAAAATGTCAGATTGTGCTAAATTTGACCATACAAATTAAGATACTGGATTCAGTGGTTGTAGATATACAGGATTTTCAATTCTGATGTAATGGCAAGTCAGTGAAGACATATTCTGGAGAAGTTCCTCATTGAAAATTATAAGCAGAAGTCAAATAATCCCCAGTGGATTCAAATATAATGCAAAATTCCAGAATGCCAAACCATTACAGCCTAAGGCTAGGAACTCCTGCACTTGTAACCAGTGTATAGAAGGCCATGTCAATGCATCTTTGACAGCTCATGATAATATTTTCACTGTTTCATAGCAGGATATGCTGCTATTTAATCCTTAGGAATTTTATTACAGCAAAGGTGAATTTGACTCTCCCCTCAAGCAGAAAAGTCATATGCTTCTGTCAGAGGAAAAAGGAATATAATGCATAGTGTCAAACTTTTTGTGAAAGCCCTATTAACCCCCTGAATTTGGTGTGTATATAAAAAAAGTCACGCATAAGTCTATTTTTGAGAATTCAGCACATATCTTTGAGGCAACAATCCAATGAGCGAGAAGCTGAATCTAAGATTGTCACTCTATTCTTAGAGAATTTATTGCAACTCAGTGTTGACTCTGAGCGCACAACCTTACCTTCTCAGCATTAGGCAAAATTAAATTATTCTATTGTTTACTAACAGATGCATTTTGTAGTAATAATTTAAAAAAGAAAAAAGGAGAAACAGTATAATATATGCATTGTAAGTTCATAGTTAAATATTAGGCAATCATTCTGCAGACCGTTTCAAGCCTAGCCAAAAAAAAAAAAACTATTCAAAATTGTTTTCTAGCTTCAAGGAAAGCAAGACAAGATAGACCAGGAGAGAATCTGAGGCTACCCATCCAATTATCTAAGCTTATCTTGAAGGTGGGCAAGGGTGACCTGAAGAGGGCTGTGCACAACAGATGCCCTCGCAATCTGACAGATATGGAGCACTTTTGCAAGGAAGAGTGGGCAAATATTGTCAAGTCAAGATATGCCATGCTGACAGACTCCTACCCAAGAAGACTGAATGTTGTAATTAAATCAAAAGGTGCTTCAACAAAGTATTAGTTTAAGGTTGTGCACACTTATGCAACCAGCTTATTGTATGTTTTTTATTTTTTATATTTTCCCCTAACAGATTTCTTTGTTTTTCAATTTAATTTTAAAGGTTATGGGTCACATTAAAGATGGGAAAAGTTTTGAAATGATTTATTGTGGTTTCATTTTTTTATATCACAAAAACCTGGCATTTTAACAGGGGTGTGTACACTTTTTATATCCACTGTATTTATATATATATATATATATATATATATATATATATATATATATATATATATATATATATATATATATATATATATATTTATGGATTCGTATCACATCACTGAAAGACCATTTCACTGAGACCAAATCACCTAAAGTTCATTTCACCTAAAACTCATTTCACTGACAAGTAGTACTCTAAGGCAAGTCAAAGGTATATGTCCTTTTCCCCACTGTAGTGTGATCCTGGTGTTAGTATATATAGTTAGGGAGTGTGGGGGGCACAGGCCCCCCTAATTGGGGGGTGTGGGGGCGTAGCCCCCCTCCTAGTTGGGTTTTACCAAATAATGTAAAATAAAACCAGACAACAGAAAACCAAATTAAGTGGGGGGGGGGCTATGCCCCCCACACCCCTTAACTATATATACTAACACCAGGATCGCACTACAGTGGGGAAAAGGATATATATCTTTGTCTTTCCTTAGAGTACTACTTGTCAGTGAAATGAGTTTTAGGTAAAATGAACTTTCAGTGAAATTAACTTTAGGTGGTTTGGTCTCAGTGAAATGGGTGTCAGTGAAATGATCTTTCAGTGAAGTGATACAAATCCATATTTATATATATATATATATATATATATATATATATATATATATTTATATATATATATATGTATATATATATATTATATATATATATATATATATATATATATATATATATATATATATATATATATATATATATATATATATATATATATACATAGACAAATAATATAATATATATATATATATATATATATATATATATATACATATATATATATATATATATATATACACACACACACACACACACACACACACACACACACACACACACACACACACACAAACACATGCAAGTGCACAACTGCATACACACAGAGACACATGTGCACACACATTTACACACATATACTCACATACAGTGAGTGTTTCTGCCAATTCACACTGAGCTAATCGAAGGAAGGACACTGAGCAAACTCGGCTCTATAATATATAACATTAAGTATCCTGTTTTGTTGCTTATTTTTTCGAGTTATTTATAGCACTTTGTCTACTGCATACTTTTCTAGCTAGTTTCAATGTGTGTGAGGTATTAACTGGAAATTATCCACTTTTATTAAGCATCTGTTCGGGTTGTTTGATTCTGATAACTTGTTTGCAGTTAAAAGCTTTCTCTAGAGGCTCCTTTATCTGTTTAAAACTTTCATTTAAAGGCTCACTGCTGCTTTTCTGCTGTGAGAAACATTTCTGCAGTTTGTTTCTCACCCTCCCTCCCTATTTGGTATGTTGTTCTTATAGTTGGTGGCTTTGCAGTTGCCCGCCCCTACTGTAAATTTAATCTGGGACAATCCTCCTAGTCTAGTGTTATTACCTCATTCTACCTAATACAGGGAGAACATCTGAGAAGGCCAATCCACTTAGTCTCTGCTCTTCCTTTCGCTCTTTTCACTTAAAAAAAAAAATTCTAAGCTTGTTTCCTGCCTTTCATGTGGGTAGTCTGGTCTGGATACAGATTTGCTGTGTCCAGGACTGTTTGTGGGCTTCTGAGCCCCCAAGCCTTTCTGTGTTGGAGGGAAGCCTTCTAGCTTAATTTTGTTTCTTAGAACTATCCAGTTTTTTAGTTTCAGCACTCGTCTGTTTCTTTGAGGTCAGCACTTGTTCAGAACTCGTTGTAAGCACTAAATAAGCTACAAATTACTACAGCACTCAACTTTCCTCACTTGTCTAGAGGAAAACAGTTTCTAGTACTTAACAAATAAGCGCCTATCCAGGCATGCCTAAGGGTCAGATTCCGGTGTTTTCTCCTGTCTACCTGATGAATCTGGGTATCTTGGGGCAATGCAGCAATTGCCTCATGTACACAGACAACCCTCTCCTCCTACCACCCAACACTACAGCCTGTGAGACTCTTCACCCAAGACTGGACTAGGCAGTCAAGAGGAGAAGGTAAACACTTGAACCACAACACACTCATCACCAAAACACACACATAGAAACATAAAACACACACCTACATTTGTGGAGGCTCTCAGTAAAAACCTGCCCAAGCAACAGGGACCTCCAAAGCAGAAACACAAGCAACCTCCACCCCCAACACAACCCAAATGACACATAGCCCACAAACTCAATGTGCCACTCAACCACAACCCATAAGGCATAACAACGTACCCAACACTCTAGTCATAGGTGACTCTATAGTCAAGCACACTGATGTTCCACTCACCAGGCTAAACAAGGAGAAAGTTACTGTCAGCTGCCTGTCCAGTGCCAGGATCTGCCACATAATGCATGCACTCAGGTCACTCCACAACAAGCACAAATATGACTCTGTCATTGTCCATGTTGGTGTGAATGACCTAAGACGTACCTCCCTGGACTACATGAAAAGGGACATGGAGGAGCTGTCCGATCTTGTAGCCCAGGCAGGTATGACCCTAGCCCTGAGTAGCATCCTGCCATCACCCAGAATGATACCACAGTACAAGGACAAAATGATTGATTTTAACAATTGGCTAAGCTTCTGGTGTCATTCTAAAGGGATCCAGTATCTGTCTGCCTGGGACGACATGATCAACAAACCACGATGCTTTGCCAGAAATGGCCTGCACCTGTCACCCCTAGGATCCTGGATACTGGCTAAGGCTCTTGTCACCCCTATAGTGCCTTTTTTAGGCAAGGTTCAAATGACAAATTCACCACCCTAACAAGCAAGCAGAACCTGAGGGTATTGCTACTCAATGTTAGAAGTCTAAACCTCAAAATGCACTGACTCGAGGCACTCCCGACATCTGTGCAATGACAGAGACCTAGTTCAAAGGTCCAGAGAGTACCCCTGCATTACCAGGCTATAATTCATACCACACCTTTTGGCCACCTAACCTGGACTGAAACACTAAAGGTGGAGGTGTGTCCATATTCATTAAGGATATCCACACCTCCAGGCTAGTTGCTCAGCATAATGCATCCGAGATTATCCAAGTGCAACTAACTCTGGGCAAGACCGCAATCCAAATTGTAGCTTGATACAGATCCCCCACCATGCCCCAAGATTCCCACTCCTCATTTCTTGATACACTGGAAAATATTAGGGTACAACCTAACACCCTAATAATGGGTGATTTCAACTACTCCACCATTAAATGGGAAAACTACTCATGTACCAACTCTTGTGTTCAACGTTTTCTGGAATTCATAAATTCCAATGCCTTGGATCCACGTATACACACTCCCACCAGGGGCAGCAATATCCTAGACCTGGTTATTGCCAACATGGGCGACTGGTGTTTCACACCAGAGGTCAATTCCTCGTTGGTCAGATCCGACCACAAGCTAATCACCCTAGACATCTACATCCCTCCCCCACCCCCCATCAGGGAAACCACTGTAAAAAATTTCTCCAAAGCCAACTTCATGCTTCTTAAGACAGAAGTGGCAAACTTCACGACACCCATGTTGACGGACAATAGAGGTATGACTGCTGAATCCTACACAAATGCACTTTATAAGCACTTACACGAGTGCATGGATCGTGCAATCCCTAACAGAACCAAGATGCTATCCTCCAAAAAAAGGAAGCCAATCTGGTGGTACCCTGCCATAAACAGACTCAACAACAGAAGAAAGAAACTGTTGCAAAAAAAGAGTAAAATCCCATGATTGGAGGAACTCCCTGGTCAGCCTCAGTAAAAAGCTGAGATCCCTCATAAAATCCTCCAAAGCTAGTTACAAAAACAAAATCGCCACTGACTCTAAAGACAACCACAAAGCATTCTATAGCTATGTCAAGAATCTCAATGGCAATACTCAGATCTGCTCTGAGTTACAGCACAATGGCACTAAATATACAGAACCAACTGATATTGCTAACATCCCGTCAGATAGGTTCAGTGCTAGCTTTACCCCCCTCTCATCCCCTAAAGGGCCCATCTCTATACCAGAAGAATGCAAAGTTCCTGTAATCACGGCTACGCAGGTACAAAGCACACCTTCAAAGCCGAGAACACAGCATCCATGGGACCTGACAACATCCCAGGCTGCGTTCTACATGACCTACAGAATGATCTGGCACCCCACCTAAGTACCATGTTTAATCATAGCCAGACTTCAGGCTATGTGCCCACTGAATGGTGCACAGAGACAGTTATCCCACTCCACAAAGGGGGAGCCACCACGGACCCCAGAAACTACTGCCCCATTAGCCTGATGCACCTGGTATACAAGGCTATGGAACATATCATCATGGAACTTATAAACAATATCAAGTGAAGTAATGCACAAAAAAACAAAGACAAGCAAAGAATAATCCACGACCTTGAAGAAAGGAACCGGAACTCTGCTAAGTCCACAAGGCTGTATTTTTATTTCTGAAGTATTCCAAAAGTCACAGATAAAATCACACAAGCGCTTTCGCTCAGGCAATCCTGAGCTTTATCAAGTGAAAACAAATTGCAGTGTGCAGTAACCTCCATTAAATAGCCTGGCAATTATACAATTAATTAATTAGTAAATCTAGTACTAAGGTGTGGTGCTTTAGAGTTGGGTGTTAAAAAAGTTAGTCATTATATCAACTCAAAAAAAGAAATGTTTGCAATAACATATGCACTTAAATAAAAATGACTAACCATAAAAAACATTTTAAAATGCCAGTTTCCTAGGTTTCAGAACATAAAAGTCTGAAGTCTGATTGGGGTTGTAGATTGTTAAAGAATATGCTTAAAGATGTGTTTAGATTGTCAGTGAATTGTTAAAAAAATTTTTTTTTTTCATTATTACTTTACACTGATAAAAACATGTAATAAAATATGCGTGAGATATTTTTAATGCCCATCCATATAACATTACATATAGAATTTGATTTATTAGTCGGAATCCTATAACCGTGGATGTTCAATAATTTAATATGCTGTGTGGGGATGCTGTGGTATGAAGGGGGTCAAGTGTGAGAGTTATAACCTAGCCCTCCTAAGCTTGAGGACCGGTTTAATGCTGATCATCCCATTCAGACCTGGTGGCTTCCCTGCATTCAGTCTCAACTGCCATAATAGTTCACGGTAGCCCAAGGTGGATTCCCAGTCACCACCTCTTGCATCTGGCTCAACCTGTTCCAGAACTAGAAACTGGATTTTGGGTTCTGGGCAGGAGAGTGAGTGTTTGTAGAAGGCGCTGGTTTCCTTCTTCCTGGTCATGTCATAAAGATGCTCGTAGATACGTTTTCTTAATTCCCTCTCAGTTTTGCCCACATAGAAACTTTGACAGTTGGTGCACATCCCCAAGTATACGACCCCTCTAGAGGCACAGGTGTAAAATCCAGTGGGGTGTATCTTGCAGTTCCTAGACGGGAGGTATGGTGCTGTTTCTTTGGATATGGCATGACATTGGGCACAGGCACCACATTTGAATGTGCCCAGCCTTGGTTGTTTTACCTTCATCTTTTTTCTTTGATTTCTTTCAAATAATTCCTTTAAATTAGCCCCTCTTTTACGAACAAAACTGAGTTTAGGTGGTATGTAGTCCTTTAGTTCTTCAAAGAGGGTTAAAACCGGCCAGTGATGTAAGATTGTTTCTTCCAATTCATAGGAATTTGATGAGTATGTGTGTGCAAAACTGTTAGTGTGAACAGTATCCTTGTTTTGTGTGTTGTTGGTCACTGCTACAAACCCCCCCCCTAGTATTGGTTTGTAGAGGGAATGTCGTGCAGATTTTACCTCTGCTGCTAGAGTTAGAAATAGTTCCAGAGGGTAACCTCTCTCCAAGAAAAGGTTTTTCAAAAATTCCACCTCAGAATCAAAATCTTTCTCCATTACTGCATATTCTACTTGCTCTGATGAGCTGCCCCTTAATGATCCCCCTCTTTTGATATGGTGGGTGGGCACTTTTGAAGTGTAGCAAGGAGTTAGAAAATGTTGCCTTGCGATGTAGTTTGGAATGGAAAATTTTCTGATTGTAGTCCTTGTAAAGAGTAATGTCCAGATAATGAAGTTCGTGCTTATCCACTGTGTGTGTGAATTGTAGGAAATTCGTTGTTGAATTGATGTGTGTAAGGAATTCAGATAGGTTCCCTTCAGAGCCAGACCATAAAATACAGATGTCATCCAAATAACGTCTGTAGAAAAGAATGTGATCTTTCCATGGGGGTATTAAAACGAATGTATGCTCCCACATGTGCAATACTACATTTGCGTAGAAGGATGCACAAGATGCCCCATGGCAACCCCTTGCATTGCGGTATAATTCACCATTAAAAAAGATGAAGTTGTTGGACAAAACCATCTCCATCATTTCGGTAAGCAAGTTGGACATTTTGTTACTAAGGGTTGTCTTCTGGCCTAGAAATTGGGCAAACCATTCCAAACCTTTTGATGGGGATGCTAGAAAACAGATCTTTGATGTCCACTGTGACCATTAAGGTGTCTGGGGAGTAGCAAGAGGTGGGAATGTCCCGGAGGAAGTGCCAAGAATCCTTGCAGACATGGGACAATAAAGACGTGTATTCTTTGGTCATGTAATCAATAAATTTTCCCAGGGGCTCAGTCACTCCACCTGCTCCTGATACAATCGGCCTGAATTGTAGTGGATTTATTCCTTTGTGGGTTTTAGGTATCCCAAAGATGACTGGTATTCTGGGCTTTTCCACATGTAAGTAGTTGTAGACCTTTTCATTGGTGGCCTGTTGTAATAGAAGGTCACTAAGATAGTACTTGATCTCAGCAAAGGCTATATTGATCTCGTTTCGTGAAACCGTCTCGTATTGTTCGTCATTCTGCAACATAGTGTGCATGTGGGCTTCGTAGTCCTCTGAGAACATAAGGACAATTCCCCCTCCTTTATCAGGTTTCATGACCCTGATTTTTTCTTCATGCAAGTGTTCAATAAAATTCATTTCTTGTTCAGAAAAATTTGGATGAAGTAGGATTTCTTGATTATTATATACTTTCCTGAAGTCATTCTCCACTAACTTTTCAAAAAAGAGGATTATTGGGTGTAGTGGGGGGTTAAAGAGACTTGTACGCGTTGGGCCTGCTGCATTAAGTGTTTGCCCTTTAAAAATCAAATTTAAGTTTAAAGCTCTGGTAAACATTTTTAAATCTATCAAAGCTTGTGTTAAATTCATGGGTTTAGTTGGGACAAAATGTAGCCCTCGGGTGAAAATATCAAAAGCATTTGTAGGAAGGTTCATGTCCGTGTAATTGTATATGGCAAAGTTGTTTCTCCTTAAAATAGTGCAGTTACCCTCAATATTAGTAGGGTTTTGATTGTGTAAACCCAGATTTGGGGCTTGGTCAGTTATAGGATCATCCAGGGGTGTTAGGGTAGTTGGTATATGGTGGTTTGTTAGTGAACAAAATTCCAAGACCTCGGTGCCTGTCTTTGTCTCTGTCTTTATCTGTGGATAAGCACGAACTTCATTATCTGGACATTACTCTTTACAAGGACTACAATCAGAAAATTTTCCATTCCAAACTACATCGCAAGGCAACATTTTCTAACTCCTTGCTACACTTCGAAAGTGCCCACCCACCATATCAAAAGAGGGGGATCATTAAGGGGCAGCTCATCAGAGCAAGTAGAATATGCAGTACGGAGAAAGATTTTGATTCTGAGGTGGAATTTTTGAAAAACCTTTTCTTGGAGAGAGGTTACCCTCTGGAACTATTTCTAACTCTAGCAGCAGAGGTAAAATCTGCACGACATTCCCTCTACAAACCAATACTAGGGGGGGGTTTTGTACCAGTGACCAACAACACACAAAACAAGGATACTGTTCACACTAACAGTTTTGCACACACATACTCATCAAATTCCTATGAATTGGAAGAAACAATCTTACATCACTGGCCGGTTTTAACCCTCTTTGAAGAACTAAAGGACTACATACCACCTAAACCCAGTTTTGTTCGTAAAAGAGGGGCTAATTTAAAGAAATTATTTGAAAGAAATCAAAGAAAAAAGATGAAGGTAAAACAACCAAGGCTGGGCACATTCAAATGTGGTGCCTGTGCCCAATGTCATGCCATATCCAAAGAAACAGCACCATACCTCCCGTCTAGGAACTACAAGATACACCCCACTGGATTTTACACCTGTGCCTCTAGAGGGTCGTATACTTGGGGATGTGCACCAACTGTCAAAGTTTCTATGTGGGCAAAACTGAGAGGGAATTAAGAAAACGTATCTACGAGCATCTTTATGACATGACCAGGAAGAAGGAAACCAACGCCTTCTACAAACACTCACTCTCCTGCCCAAAACCCAAAATCCAGTTTCTAGTTCTGGAACAGGTTGAGCCAGATGCAAGAGGTGGTGACTGGGAATCCACCTTGGGCTACCGTGAACTATTATGGCAATTGAGACTGAATGCAGGGAAGCCACCAGGTCTGAATGGGATGATCAGCATTAAACTGGTCCTCAAGCTTAGGAGGGCTAGGTTATAACTCTCACACTTGACCCCCTTCATACCACAGCATCCCCACACAGCATATTAAATTATTGAACACCCACGGTTATAGGATTCCGACTAATAAATCAAATTCTATATGTAATGTTATATGGATGGGCATTAAAAATATCTCACGCATATTTTATTACATGTTTTTATCAGTGTAAAGTAATAATGAAAAAAAAAAAAAATTTTTTTTAACAATTCACTGACAATCTAAACACATCTTTAAGCATATTCTTTAACAATCTACAACCCAATCAGACTTCAGACTTTTATGTTCTGAAACCTAGGAAACTGGCATTTTAAAATGTTTTTTATGGTTAGTCATTTTTATTTAAGTGCATATGTTATTGCAAACATTTCTTTTTTTGAGTTGATATAATGACTAACTTTTTTAACACCCAACTCTAAAGCACCACACCTTAGTACTAGATTTACTAATTAATTAATTGTATAATTGCCAGGCTATTTAATGGAGGTTACTGCACACTGCAATTTGTTTTCACTTGATAAAGCTCAGGATTGCCTGAGCGAAAGCGCTTGTGTGATTTTATCTGCGACTTTTGGAATACTTCAGAAATAAAAATACAGCCTTGTGGACTTTAGCAGAGTTCCGGTTCCTTTCTTCAAGGTCGTGGATTATTCTTAACTTATAAACAATGACATTAGTAATCTCCAAACTCAGGACCCCACCCAGTTTGGGTTTGTAAAAGGCAGATCATGTCTCCTAAACCTGATAGACTTCTTTGAAGCGGTCACCAAAGCCGTAGATGAGGGTAAGGTGGTTCACACAGCCTATCTAGATCTCGCCAAGGCTTTCGACACCATCCCCCACTCTGGAATTATAGATAAACTCACTAAACTAGGTATAAATCCCTATGTCACAAGATGGGTTGCCAACTGGCACACTGACAGAACCTACACTGTGAAAGTTGCAGACTCCAAAGTCAACTTTATACCAGTGACAAGTGGAGTACTACAGGGTTCAGTCCTGGGTCCTCTCCTGTTTGGTATCTACTTCTCTGAAGTACAGGCTAACACAGAAGGTCTTTAGCTAATGAAGTTCGCAGATGACTGCAAACTAGGAGCCATAATCAAAACTCCGAAAGATGTAGATATCTTACAAAAGGGCCTCGCTGAGACAGATGCCTGGTGTCAAAGCCATGGCCTCAAGCTCAATGACAAAAAGTGCATTGTCATCCCTTTTGGTAAAAACTCTGTAGCCATGAACTACCACATAGGCAGTAGTCTTCTTAACACCGAAAGTGTGATAAGAGACCTTGGGGCACAGGTGGACAGTAGTCTCTCCTTTGATAATCACATTGCCACAGTAGTCATGAAATCCTTCTACATGGCACACCTCATCACAAAAGGTTTCTCATTCAGGAAAAAAGAGGTCATTGTTTCCCTCTACTCATCACTCATTAGAACCATTATAGAGTACAACGCCCCTTTTGGTATGTACATCACAAAACATCTACAACAACTGGAAAGGCTGCAGAAATACCTCACAAAGAGGATTATTGGCCTCAAACAGATGCCCTACTCAGAGGCGATCTCTGCCTAACACACAAAGCTATGTCAAGCCCAGAGCTTTTGGACATGCTCCACTTAAAGAAATCCCAATCCCTCCAAGCTACACGGTCTAGGGA
The DNA here is from genome assembly GCF_019279795.1 of Protopterus annectens. Lineage (NCBI taxonomy): Eukaryota > Metazoa > Chordata > Ceratodontiformes > Protopteridae > Protopterus > Protopterus annectens. The sequence continues at coordinate 1,111,833,973 of NC_056732.1, forward strand.
CCTAACCCTTGTCACAATAAACAGAACATGCTGGAGGGATAGATTCCTGTCCCAAAGACTTCCCATACTCTGAAACAAACTACCTATCTATATCAAACAAAGCTCCTCATTAGAACGCTTCAAGAAAAATCTTGATGATTTGGATGGGAGATAGGAAATTTATCCCGGGGATCACTTCTGTGGCTCTGCTCGACAGTGGCACAGGAAAATAATTTTCTTGGGTGGCAAAAGCCAGGGTACCTTTTGGCTAGGCATATATAGGCCTTAGGGCCAATAGCCTAGTATCTACCTATGAACCTCTGAACTTACAGCATGTGTACCTATGTGCAGTTTGGATGATCACTAACCAATCTACATGATGCAGTTGGGATAAGGGAGAAGACTGGTATACCCAGCACAAACTTCCACAGATAAAATTAGAATGTACATCTGCATAGAAGGCACACTAGCTAACAACTTAACTCGAGAACCAAAGATTGTCAGGCAGCAAAGTCTACATATCTTTTATTCATTACCACAAATTTCAGTGATGCCCACTTATAGTTTCCCTGACTTTAGTTTCAATCCCTCTGATTTTTGAATGTTATCCATACATTTTAGATTAGTCAGTCTTACTTTATATTTGTTCTTACTTTAAAATTGTAGTTTACTAATCTGTTCAACAGCAAAAGCAGCCTGTTATCACGATCTTCTTGGCTGACCCCACTCAGACAGGGCATCATTTAATCTCTCAACATCTTCAGTTATTTGTACCACTGTGCTTTGAAAGGATTCTGGTGCGGACGAGGTACGAAACAGCAACCATCAAGAATATATGTTATCCTAAAGGCATATGAGTGCTCCTCATCTAGCTTTATCTTTCAAAATCCCTACTTTAAATTTAATACAGAAAGCAACTTAACATTAGGCATAATTAAGGCTACTTCCTCAGCTGTTAAGCAGTGCATAATCCTCTCTTTTAATTATGTTTTTTTTTTTTAGACTTTGTGGATTAATACAAATTCAAAGTGTGTGGATGTGTGTGTGTAAGAAGTGGTAGGGGGCTTCCCCCACTTGGCAGCATGGGAGAGTGTCCCCTACAAAAATGCTTAGCTTAAGATCTGCTAACAGTTTTTAGGTGATACAATCAGTTGATCAAATAGCTAGTGTCCAGTTATGTGCCATTCATAGGGAAAATTAAATAGTAGTGTTTAAATATAAGTTTATTTACAATCCTTACAGTTATCCATAGATTCATAGGTTCATAGGATGATACTAGACTATTGACCTGGAGGCCTTTATAAGCCTAGCCAAGAATTTCACCCATGTTCCCACAAAGTCAGCACCTGTTTCCCCTGTCCAGCAGGGACACAGATGGGATCCCAGGGGGTGTATTTTCTGTTTCCCATCCAGTAATCCAGTTTCCTCTTAAAGAGGACTAGTGAGGTACTCTGTTTGACATGAAGAGGGAGTCTATTCCACAGATGGGGGATTCTTTGGGACACAAATCTACCCTGCCAACAAGTTCTATTAATGTCACAGACCAGGTTGAGGCCTTGAGTGTGGGTTGCACAAGTGGAGTTTAACTTATGGACATGCAGCAACTTCATCAAGGCTGGGTTTAAAATGGCCTTGTATAACAGACAGAGGTTAACTCTGAGCAGTCTGTATGAGCCTCAGTAGAGGGGACAGGGATTTAAGCCTATCTGTATAGGATAGGTGTTTGAGACCCTGGATTTTCCTGGTCAGGAACCTCTATGGTCTCTCCAGCTGCTGCATGTGCTTGGCAAGGTACTTGCCGAAGGGGGCATTGTACTCGATAATGGGTCTAATAAGGGAGGAGTACAGGGATGTTATGACCTAAAAAGCCACGGTGGTACAGCGGTAGCGTTGTTGCCTCACAGCAAGAGATTCTCCTGTTCGATTCTCGTCTGGAGTGCCTTCTGTGTGGAGTCTGCATGTCCTCCCCGCAGTCGAGTGGCCTCTGAAAGACATGCGTGAATTGGTGTGCCTTTGCTGAAGGTTGGGCATCGGGCTGGCAACTCAGTACCATAAAAAAAAGTCTACTGCCACTCATTAGCGGACCAGAGTTCCGCTGTGGCGATCCCTAACTGGGAAAAGCCGAAAAGACAAACAAACAGGGATGTTATGACCTCCTTGTTCCTGGATAAAGCACCCTTACTTATGAGGTGGGCCATGTAAAAGGACTTCCGTACAATGGAGGCAACGTGGTGGTCAAAAGTCAGGTTGCTATCAACCTGGGTGCCCAAGTCCCTCACAATTGATTGTGTGCTTAGTACATTGTTATTAATGTGCTAATTAGGGGACAAGATTTTCCCCAAAGGGGATAATGATGCATTTCTTGGCATTCAGTTTGAGGCCATGCTTCTGGCATCAGTCATTAGTTTGGGTAAGGCCCTCTTGGAGGATATTCACATCACTAGGGGAATTTAAGACTGCACTCAGCTTGCAGTCATCTGCAAACCTGGTCAGCCACAGGCCACTGGTTTTGACTTGCACCTCAGAAAAGTATATTCCAAACAGTAGTGGCCCCAAGACCGATCCTTTGGGTACACTGCTCATTATGGGTCTACTACTAGAGGTGGCTTCCCCTATTTTGACTGAGTGGGTTCTATCAGTGAGCCAGTTAGTTATCCATCTGGTAACATACAGGTTGATGCCTAGCTGGGATAGTATATCTATTATGCCCGAGTGGGGAATAGTGTCAAATGCTTTGGCTAGGTCAAGGTAGGCGGTGTGCACCATCTTCCTCTTGTCCATGGCTTTGGTGACTATTATGAAGAAGTTGACTAAGTTTAACAGGCATAATCTGCCTTTGACAAAACCAAACTGTGTAGGGTCAAGCATTTGGAGATTGCCAATGTCCTTATTTATAAAGTCTATGATAACTCATTCCAAAGTCTTGCAGATCAGGCTTGTTAGGCTGATGGGCCTATAATTGCCTGGGTCAGTGGATGCTTCACCTTTGTGTAGAGAGATGACAGTGGCTGTCCTCCATTCAGCTGGGAAGAAGTTGGTGCTCAGACTTTGGTTGAATAGGGTGCCTAATGGAGCTGAGAGTGCATGCCTGAGTTCATATAGGACAAAGCCAAGGATGTTGTCAGGTCCCATGGAGACTGTATTTTTTCCTTTGAGAGGGGATTAAAGATCTGCTCCCTGGTGATGAGGGGAGGGGGGTGGGTGCTGTGGATGTCCTTGTTTACTGATGGGGGGACAGGGGGAGTGAGGTTTTCACTGAACCTGTCTGCCAGCAGGTTGGCTATATCTATAACTTTTGTGTATGTGGTGTTCTTGACCACCAGTTCAGACCAGATTTGGGTGTTACCATTCAGATTGTGGACATATGTGAAGAAGGCCTTGTGACTGTCCTTAGTGGATGTGGCCAATTTGGACTCGAAGTTAGCCTTAGAGGATTTCACCAGTAACCTCATTTGCTTGTTCAGACAAAGGAGAGATTGCTTCCAACTTGGCACCTGCTCCTTCTTGGTCCTGGACAGCAATTTTTTTACTTTTATTACAGAGTTTGTTTATTGCTGTTGTCCACCAGACAGGTTTACTCTTCCTTGAGGAAGATGATTTGGTCCTGTCAGGTATTGCTGAGTCCATACAGCTATTTAGGTACTCATATAGTTTTTTGGTGTAGGCTTGGACATTAGTGCTAATTTCAACTGAAGGAATGTTGACTGCGAAGCTGCTTATACCTCCTCTCAGGAGATGGTAATCAGCTTTAGAAGTTTGACTCTGATGGGGGGGGGGGTCAGGGGAGATGATGACTTTTAAAATGATCACTTTATGGTCAGATCTTACCAAGGAGGATGACACTGTAAGGGTGCTACAGTGACTACTTATGTTGGTTAGTACCAGGTCCAGGATATTTTCACCTCTCGTCGGGGTGTCAAACAGCTGATCCAATGCACTGGCATTGACGAAGTCGAGGAATCTCTGGGCATTCATGTCTGGGCTAGAATAGGTCCTCTACTCTATGGTTGTGTAGTTAAAGTGACCCGGGATCTGGGTAGGGGGTTGAATCTTGATGGATTCAAGTAAGTCCAGATAGGTGGAGTTGGAGTCCTGAGTCATGGTTGGGGTCTTAAGCTAGCTATGATTTGAATAGATGTGTTATCAACAGTTAACTGCACTTCCAGTGTTTCCTGTGCTTCATACTGTTTTGCCAGCCTGGGGGTGTGTAGGTCTTTGATAAACATTGAAACTCCACCTCCTTTGGCTTTGTAGCCCTCTGTTTGGCGTCTGAATGTATGATAGGATGAGTAACCTGGTAAGGCTGGAGTGCTCTCTGCAGCTTTGGACTAGGTTTCAGTGACTGCACAAATGTCAGCATCCTCCAGGGTGAGGAATGCTTGCAATGAGTGCAGTTTCATGGTAAGACTACTAGCGTTTAGCAGCATGACCTTTAAATTTCGTTTAGAAGAATTTTTCACTTTAGTAATTTTGCACTCATGACCTTGCCTAAAAAAAGGCACTATAGGGGAGGCAATAGCCTTTTCCAGAAGCCTGAAGCCCAGGGGAGATAAATGAAGGCAGTCTCTTACAAAGCATCGTGGTCTGTCAATCATGTTCACCCAGGCTGTCAGGTAATGGATCTCTTTGGAATAACACCAGAAACTAAGCCAATTGTTAAAGTCAGTCATTTTCTGTTTGTATTGTGGTATTATTCTGGGTGATGGTAGGATGCTGCTTAAGGCTAGGGACATACCTGCCTGGGACATATATTTAGCAAGCTAAACATACCTCTCAACTGTAGAGATTTTCGCAGAATGTCCACATTGTTACTCAGATTTTTGGTCTGTTCCTCATAAAAATTGTGTTTTTGACAAATCACTGTGATGATCTGAGGATTAAAGTCACTAAATAATGACACACATTTGAGGAGTTTCAGACTTCAAATCCTTCATACAATGTATGTTAAAACAAACCCTGTTACTCTAGCAACTTTCTAAGTTTATAAAAGCAATATTTACAAAAGTGTCCCTGTTTTTTGGCTTTTGGCCCCCAATTTTGTCAGGCTTTGTCCAGATTTCTTGCACTAAGACACTAAGAGGTTGAGAGGTATGGAGCTCAATCACGTCTCTCTTCATATAGTCCAGAGAGGTATGTCTCAAATCATTCACACTAATATGGACTATGACAGAGTCATAACAGTACCTGTTGTTAAGAGACTTGAATGTGTGTGTGTGTGTGTGTGTGTGTGTGTGTGTGTGTGTGTGTGTGTGTGTGTGTGTGTGTGTGTGTGTGTGATATGGTGGATTCTAGCATATGGCAAGCAACGTACAGTGACTTTCTCCTTGTCAAGCACATCTGTGTGTCTCCTATGACTAGTGTGTTGGGTTTGTGGCTGGGCCTTAGAGGCTGTAAGACACAGGTGTGTGTACTGTATGTTGTGCTTGTTGCTTTGGGTTGTGATGTGCGTGTGTGTTTTTGCTTTGGAGGTCTCTTTTGTTTAGGTATGTTTTTGTTGAGAACCTCTGCATATGTGGTAGTGTGTTGTACAGGTGTGGGTGGTGTTAGAGGTGTGTTTTTTGTAGTGTTTAAGCAGACAACCTTCTCAATGCCAGATGTACTAGCTTGTGACTGAAACAGTAAGGATTCTAGGTTCTTAATGTAATTGCATCTCTTACATATTGTGTTTCTAGGTGGTAGTAGTAGAGGGTTGTCCATGTACATGAGGCAGTTGCTGCACTGTCTCAGGATGCCCATATCAACCAGACTATCAGAAGAAACCATAGGAAATTGTCCGTCCACGGTTGTCAGAATATGTGGAAGAGAGGTCAAGGATAGTAGAGTGGGTACTATCCGATGAGAGTACCTATTGGTGTGAGTAGGGCTAGATAAAATGAATACAGTAGCTGCAAGGGAGGGTAAGTGAAAAAATGCAGCTGAAATGCCTTGCAAAGGGTTAAATCAGCACAGCAGTAGTGTGCAATGTGCAAACAAGCACAAACCTATGCAAATGTGGGGTTTAAATACCATAAAAATGAAAGTAAGCTAGAAACACTGGAATTGACCAATCAACCCTTGCCCCTGCCCTCTTAGCTCAACACCCTATGTCATACCAAAATGAGTTTTAATTAAACACTTTCAAGTACAGACTTCTTCAGACCTGTAACCAGACTATGCTAAATATAGTTAAACTCTGTTTAGGTTGTTTAACACAGAAGAACATATGCACACTTAAATGTAACAGTAGCAAACAAGGGTAAATTGATTTAAACAAATTAACCAATAAAAAAGCTCAAAATGAGCTCTGTTCTAGTAACCTTTAATCAGACAAGTTCTAACTGCAAACTCCTGCCACTAGGGTGTAAGTGAACCCTCTATAACAAAAGATGGCCTGGTTTAGTGCTCAAGTTGTACAAACAGAGCTAGAATCAGCAGGTCTGAAGCTATTGTATGCTACAGCAAACAAGGTACACTAATTTCAGAAATAAACAGTTCAAGTAAGCAGGCACAATAAGCCTTCAACCAGCAATTCCCATCTCAGAAGGGAAGAGTCTACCTTTTCCTCCCACAAGAGTGTAGACCCCAAACCTTCTTAATGTAAAATAACTGGCCTGAAGCCCAAGGGCTTAAACCAGAATTAAGACACTTTTACAATAACAAACACACTAAGCCTTCAACCAGCATTTCCCAACTTAGAAGGATGTAAGCTACCAGTCTTGCCACAAAAGTGTAGACCACAAACCTTCCTAATGTAAAACAACTGACCCGAAGCCCAAGTGCTTAAACCAAAAGGCCTAGAATAACAGTTCCAGTTTAATCAAGCAACTAGCAAGCAGTCAAAAGTCAAAAAGCAACTAGCAAGCAGTAATAAATGCAGTAGAAAAAATGAAATTGAATACTTTTAAGAACAATCAGCAAAAGCAAAATAAAATAATAAAATAGGAAAAAACACAAATACAGTAAAAGCAGATGAATAAAGTGCAATTATTTTAGGTTAAGTGGGAGGGGAGGAAACAAGTTAATTCAAGGCTGAGAAACTAAGGGGTAGGCCTTCCCAAATCATTTCTCTCTAGTCAGTAGAATGAGCTGATAAGATGATGAGATTTATAGTAGGGGCGGGCAACTCAAAAGCCACCACATTTAAGAACATAACAAGAACAGGGTGGGAGGGAGAAAATACAGCCACAGATCAGCAATATTCAGAGCAAGCAGGCCAACAAGCAGGCCAAACACTTCTGCTAAATAGAAATAATTCTAAATAAAAGACAAATTCTGTTTCTCAGCTAAAAAAAAAAACTTTTTTTAACTGACCCTAGCCAATAACTCTTAAAACTCCAAAAGAGCAGAAAACTTAAAACAAAAAAATAATACTAGAATAAGACACAATGTAGAAGTGATCAAACCATAAATGAAGAGCTTCATTTCAAAATAAAATGCAGCCACAGATCAACAATATTCAGAGCAAGCAGGCCAACAAGCAGGCCAAACACTTCAGCTAAATAAAGATACTTCTAAATAAAAGAGCAGTGCTGTTACTTAGCTCCCCCCAGCTAATTAACTGGTGATATTCACAGTTTGCAAAGGAATTATTTGGTAACTTTTTTAACTGACCCTAGCCAAGAACTCTTACAACTCCATCAGAACAGAAAACGTAAAAAAAAAACAAAGTAATACTAGAATAAGATACAAAATAGAAGTGATCATACTTAAATGAAGAGTTTCAATTCAAAATAAAATGCAGCCACAGGTCAGCAATATTCAGAGCAAGCAAGTCAACAAGCAGGCCAAACAAACACTGAATTTCTCCCTTATTGCAGCTATTTTGTCTTCTTTCTCTTCGTGAAAGTTAAAGTATTAAATACCTTCAAGCCTTCTTCCCTTCTGTCATACAGAAACATGGCACACTGTATATTTTTAGATATCCTGGCTATTCCTTACACAGAGAAAAAAAATGATTTCTAGATTCACAGCTTCCAGTTTTCCTGCTTAACTGCCTTGCAGTGAAAGAACTCCAGGAGCTTTCATTTGGTCCATCTTGCCTTTGTAAGAGTGAAATACTTTGAAGGCTTCTTATGGGTTACAAAAGTAAAAACAGTACCGGTAGCTTAAAAAAATATTTTCAAAATTTGAATTATATTTATGCACTACATAATGATAAAAGAGCGAAAGTGAATGAACTTGTTCACTTCCAACACTTTGTGACATGTTATATTTGTAATGTTTAGAATGATGCTCAGTGGAGACTCAGACAACTTGGGTAAATTACTAGCCTCCATGAAGTCATTAAAGTTATTACCTACTAGAAACAGGTGTACCACAGGACAGCCATTTCCTGTATGCAAAATTGCTAATGTGTGAGATGTATTCCAGTATGCTATAGCTACACCCCTAACAAAAGCATATTATTGATACACACTGCAAATAGAAAAACAAAGTAAATATCAAATTTTAGCTTGTAGAATTCTGATATATATACAGAAGGCAAAACTATTATAGTCAGAAAATACTTGCAGAAGGATCTAATTAATACAGCAGGAAAAGAAGAGAGACAGATGAAAATAAAGAATGCCTGGAAAAGAATGAAGGAATAATGAATAACAGTGAATGAAGGAATGGATTAAACATATAAATAAATAAACAGACAGCCAGGGAAACCAAACTAATGGATATATAAAATCAACAAATGAATGGAAGACAAGGTAAGATAATAACCTGGAGGAAAAGGGGAAAGGACTGACAAAAGGGGGGTTAGTAAGAAATGATTCTGCAATTTAAACAACTCTGAGATCAACTGTGAATTACAAATTTGGCTTTATTTTTTGTTTTATGGCCAGCATTCTAGGGAATGTAGACTGACAATGTTAATATCAGAGATACTTGGGAAGTTCTTGAAACTCCTACCCTTCTCCCCCTCATAACAGATCCCAACTCTGTCCCCCTTAATCCTTATTTTTCCTCAGCTCCTTATCCTTCTATCTTAGCTCATCGAATCCACTTCCCCAAAGCTAATATAAGCTCTCCCTACCTTTTCTGTCCCAAAAGAATCTTTACCAGCCACTCTCCCATCTTCTGCATAACTTCTGCTGTCTCTGGTCACCTTACAGATTTAAATGATCTCTGTCTTAACCCATCCCAAAAATCACCATCATCACTATTTTGTCCTTCTTAATTAATCTTTTCCCTATA